>NW_020226928.1:543303-646472 GCF_003070985.1 Temnothorax curvispinosus
AGAGAGAGAGAGAGAGAGAGAGAGAGAGAGAGAGAGAGAGAGAGAGAGACGAGCACAATAAAACAAGCTAGATTAATATTAAGTTTTTAAAAAGTAATAGTGACATAAATGCATTTCGACTACGTGTGCATTAACGTAGAAGTTGACTGGACGTACACTTGCGTGGTTACGCTCGCATGTAGGTCCTAGCAAGCAACAGAATAGCTGCCTTAATGGATGCTGACGCTATTTCGAGGTTAGATTACGGTGGTAGAGTGCCGAGAGACATCGAGCGAGATGCTGGCGTCACTTCCCAAGGGCGTGATCGGAAATTATCATTCAATAATGATAGCGAATTGCCGCTCTTCACGAAACTACATGATATAGCAGTTTAATCACGAGAGCGTGTATATGTACCTATTCGCATGGCCCGAGGAAATCGCATTAAAAATTGATCATATATATTTATGTTATATTGTTTAGCGAACAATTTCTGCCAGAATGCTGTTTTATGCATAAATGTGTACACGCGCTATGCTAATGGCGACACGAAATTAAAACTCAACAATTAATTTAATCCAGCAGCATTTTTTCGACACAGCGAATTTTGTAAAAACGCAGGTATAGATGGTACGGTAGATGCGGTAAATGGATATTCTAACTGAAAATGTACGAGAAAATCAGTGTCTTGTGTAAAAATCTCGAATCTCTAAAATGACACGGTGTCCGATTACGAACGATATCTCTTAAGGATACGATAATAGCTCTGGATTTTACAACGCTGCCCCTGTTTTGCTTATGTGCGCTATAAAGTGACTGGTTGGTTTCCATGTATTGCACTCACGTATGTTTTGACGGCTTAGTAGTAGCTTATATGGGACGAGTGGCAGCTTTTGCGAGTGGCAGCCGAGAGACCAGAGAGTAAGACTCGGATCCTCCAGGCAGGGCTTTTAACGTAGTGTCGACGGACGCGTCATCGAAGCACTCGATTAAGGATTTGCCGTATACAGGGATATAGCTCGCACGGCCAGATATTACCGGTGCTATAAGCCGCCGCGCTTAATACATCTTACTGCCGGGACCGGCTCCGTGTGTGACGTGCGCACCAGCGCGCGGCTCTCGTATGTAGAATACGTATACCATATGTACCCGGCGTATCGTAAAATGAGATGTCGCGCTGGCTTTTATGGCGCCTGAATCAAGATTAGATTTACTTTGCTCCGACGTAGGACGTTTTCACTGAGAGAGGCGGAACCTCGTTGAACCTATTTCGCTGTGACGTCGGGGGATCGCGACGGGTTTCCGCTCGGATGCCGCCGACCGTGGAAAAACTATGGCTCATACAGTAGAAATACAACGAGGGCCGAGTCGTGGTACGCAAAAACAAACTCCAATCATACCGCAATTCCGCGAAAATAACACTCGGAGTTGGTTTTAAAACGGTACGCGGATACTTACTGTTGCGATTTTCGCGAAATCGATAAGTCTCGTAGAGATGTAAATTTACGATTGCCCGATACGCCACGGTAACGATTGATCGTAAATACAAGCGTGTTACGAGCTATTGATAAAGCATCGGAACGGAGTAACATCTTTGCGTATTTCAACCGGATGATGGTGGACGCGAATGGTGCTGGAAGACGTAAAATAGAGTCGTTTGCCATAGGCTTTAACGATTTTAGGATATTTATTTCAATCCCGGTGCCATTAAGGGAACCATTACGCGACCGAGTAGACTACGAAACGCCCCGCGTCCATTTGTGCACGTGTATCGTCATTCTTTATTTCGTATAAAATTTGTAAAAGCTCCCGGGCACACCGAAAACGCCGGGACTTATACCATGCCTTTAAACCCGCACAACCGTGAAGTATCGTGTAGTTTCAAATTATCGATCACGAAAGGGACGACTTGAATTTATTTACGGTGTGCCTCGGAGAAACCGGCGCGGCGCGCACGTGGAACGACGCGAGTCCGGGTTCAGGTACGATGTTTTTGCAAAAAACTCTCAGGGCCAAAAAGTAATTTGCAGCGCGCATACCGCGTCTTTCACTTTAAAAGCATTTTTAATATACCGTGCACAAGGTCTTAAAAAAAGAGAGAGAGAGAGAGAAAAGATGCCTCCTTTTCGCAAAACTAAATTCTGCTTCGTATATTAAATGAACATATCTCTGCAGTACAAGAAAATATTTCGCTTACGAAATTGTGCAAAATACATTCTTGTTCATATGAGAGATGATCTCTTTTTTCTTGTTTCTCCGCTTCTCGTTTTACGTATCTCGCTAGAATCTAAGCTAATTCCACGACGTTAAGCGACTCGAAGTTTGTATCTTTCCCACGGGAGTCTTCACTTTAGCGCAGTTTCCAGCAACAACTCCCGAAGACCCCAAAACGGCAGACTTTACGTTTCTGCTAAAACACGTACATTTCATTACAAAATCCATCCGGCAAGCCGAAAAACACGAGCGCTCGGCTACTCCGCGCGCGCGCGCGCGCGCGCGAGAAAGAGAGAGAGAGAGAGAGATGTACACCGATTTCCCCCCGATGCCCGCGATGTCTCGACGAAAGGTCCACAATTCCATGAAATTACAAAGTCCTGTAACTCGCGTGTCGTTCTGTAAACACAATTACCGCGGAACGAAAATCAACGGCCCGCGAGAGCGGAAGAGAGCGCGAGGAAGAGAAAGAGAAGGGATGAAAGAGAAACGTAGAAACGAGCGAACCGTGCCGCGGTAAGTGGCGCGATTATAATTTCCAAGGAAGGGGGAGGAAAGAGCGAAGACGTCCCTTCGCGAGCAGTCTGCTCTTCTCTCTGGACTCCTCTGGGCTCTTTCCAACCTGCCTCCCCCACCTCCCACACTAAAGGCGCAGACTCGGCAAGTGCTTGGAGACGCGAGCATCCGCAGGAAGTCATTAAAATTTTCATTGTCGCGTTTGCCTGAAAATTTCTGGACCAAATAAACACACAGATTTATTATTTTATCTCGCCGACTTCCGCGGCTCGCGACCGCGAGGCTAGCTTGCCGCGCCACCGGCGAACACTGCCAATCGCATTGCGAGATAATACTTCTCGTAATTTCACGCCTTGTTACTTGTTCAAAAGGGAAACGGCAACAGCAGCGTCGCAATCGCAGCGCGATTGGACAAAAATGATAGCGGTGTTTAACAATACAGCAACATTTCCCGACTCCGCTTTTGTCATGCCTGCACGTGAGTTTCCTAAATCTTAAAGTCCCCGCAAAATACAACCGTTCTGCAATTCCTTGAATTCTGATTCTCTCTCTCTCTGCTCTTTCTCTTTATCCCTCTTCTTTCGAACCAACTTCGATGTGCCGAGCTTTCCTTTCTCATCGCTCCTCTTTCCTCTTTCTTAACACAGTAAGTATATGTATACGTCGGTGGAAAACTTTGCTATCTTGCCGGCGATACAAAACGCGATCCCAAGCACCTCTTCCCTCATACGACCTCATCCCCTCGGCGTCTTACTCCACCCGCGCATCGCCACCTTTTTATCATCCGGACCTACTTCTGTCGTCCTCTCATTCCTCCGACCTCATCTCGATTTCCTACGCGGTTTCGCCGCGAATCCAAAACAGCTCTCGGTGTCTGCAACCGCGTAATAGTCAGCTCCTCGCCAGGCGTATAGCATGGCCTACTTGGGAATTTATACGAAGAAACTATGCATATGAATTCGTATTAGATGAAGTTTTGGGTTGCCGTCTTTCGCGAAAATTTCTTTACGGCTGCTTGGAATTGACGCCAATAATTATATACGAATCGGAAATTCTCACGCGCTTATAAGCATAGTTGTCAAAAAATATAAAGGTAAAAGAGCTATAACTATCGTATAAATAATATAATAGTGAAATTAGAAGATTAATCTTGCATAGAAATCAGTGTCAGGCACTATATGCTGCACATATTTGCAAATACATAATGTCGTGTTTACATTGCACTTTAAACTTTTATATTGTAATATTATATCTTTTTAAATAATAAAACGTTCTTGCCGTGGTTATTTTATAACATTTACGTAACCGTTCCTTGCGCTATGCTATGTATAACATAAAATTAATGACGTACATCATTATTATATTTACCAAGCAGAATAATATTTCATTAATTCAAATATGCACACTGGCCGCTTTTTAATTCTATTTTTTAAAATACCTGCCAAATTTACTGTCTAGACCTGCCAAATGCTTGATGCTCAAAGCTCAGTTTGCTGTCCGCAAGTTATTTTCCGAATACAATTTCAAATTGTAGTAAAGTTGTCCTTTGCCGCGTATGCGACCCCAGGCGAAGCACGCGTCATATATCGCCATAAAGAGCGCGCCGGATACATATTTCCTGCGGCACTCGTATTTTATTCCGCGACGTGCATTACCGCTCTTTAAATATCACGGCACAATTTCATGCCCGACAAGCGTCCTAACGATGCCCAGTTACGCTTCAATGCACGCGCTTCCAACTCGAAACGCCGTAGAAATTCTCATGCAAAAGCGCGAGACCCAAGAATAGACGCTTACCGGACTCTCCGGAGATTTTTTTCAATCCGCTCGCACCCCTCTCCCGGATAGAACACGGACAATATTTCCCATTCGTGTTCATTCACGCGCTACCTATCATTCTCCTCCTACAAGCAGGATTCAGAAATAAGGATAAATTTTACTCTCCCCCCCTTCTCCCCTATCGTCGTTCTCTCAACCTCGCCATCATCTCGCTCACCCATCCCTCGGAACGGCAATGTACCGAGAGCAATGAAAATGATTAACCGCCACCCTGAATCCCGGCAAAGCCTCTCTAATCCGGCACCAAAGGCAAAATCAGAGACACCGGCGGCGCGGCGGCGGTGCTGTAACTCGCGAGTTAACTCGCCACCGTGTGCACGAAACACGGAGGCGGCTGAAACGCGCTCGCTTATTACTGGCGTTTCTCGGAAATAATCAACATCTTTTTACAAATCTCTACTGCCTTTCGAGAGATGAAAATTTTTATATAACATGTATAAACAAAAAGAAACAAGTAATATGTGCTACACATGTACGTCACTCCGTACCGTATAATAATAAAACTTTGAATAATATATGATGAGCAATCGATGTTGTACATGTGCAATATTAACACAATAACACAAGTTAAATATTAACGTATAATTATCTTCCTTAAAATACATATAAAATCTTTCAGAATCTCACAGGTTTTTTTATTATAACTAATTTTTATTTTGTCGATACTGTATTAAATAAAGATTACGAAAAATATTTTATAAAATATTAGGACTTTGCTGTATTCCACGAGTAAAATAACCGATGAAGAACGAAGAGGGAAGTTGGAAAAGATTATCTGAGATACCGTCATACCAGTTAAAAGTTTTCATTTATCATTTTTCTGGCGTCTATGTCTATGTGATAATTCGATTGCAGAAGTACTCCCTACGTCGTCTGTAGACGACGCAGCAGCGACAGACGGCCGTTGAGAGTTTCGGCTTCCCTCTTCAACCCCAACCCCGTCGCCCGACGCCTCATCCTTCGCGTTCTCGAGATGGCAGCATACCGAGGGCAATGAAAATGATTAAGCGCCGCCGTGAATCCTAGCGAAGCCGCACTAATCCGCCGCTAAAGGCAAAACCGGAGTCAACTTTGGTGCTGTAACTCGCGAGTTAACCTCCCATTACATACGGGGAAAACGCAAAACGCGAAACGCGAAACAGCCCGCACGCATCAGCCGCGGCAATAGGAGCGTGCGAGCATGCGGAATGGTCCTGCTTTATCCGTCTCCATACAAGCTGCTATAACGCTATCTAATTTTCTCTATTTCAACCACTTGATCTTGAATGCCACGGTATCATTCTTGTTTAACGTACTTTTGGGTACTCTTTCCGAGCCAGAAATATAGCGCATCTGGGAATCCTGGTCGCGCGCGCGCGCCGGAATTTGTGGAAACAATATGTAAAACCTGCACGCCACCGCGACTGAATTTGTGGTAACGGTATGCAAAGCTCCGACGGTCCCACAGCTTCAAGATGCCCGCGTGCGCGACTTTCCGAAACGGCGTCGCGTAAAAGTGTAATGTCAATTTCCGGACGGAGAATATACATAGTTGCGCCTGATATATTTTTCAGAGCGCTCGATCGAAAAGTTGCGAATGACATTTACGACATGTTATTATATATATCGCAAGCGATACGAGGGGACGAGGTATATAGCCGAAGCCGGTGTGACGGTCGCAAATAAAGCTGTCTCGGATGATTCAGGGAGCATCTCAGTCTCGGGTTTACTACTCTGAAGGAGAGAAGAGGTTCTTAAAAATATTAACCGCTCCGAAAAGCGCGGGGGCTTCTCCCCCCCTTCCCTTTCTCTCTTTCTCGTTCTCCCTCCCTCTCTCTCTCGCATCGCGCCTTTTTGGTGCCACGTAACAAACTGTTTCTACAGCCCCGTTATCATCTTTCCGGTTGAGGACAGTCACGGGGAGAGCGCGAGAGAAGAAGTGAGAAAGACGATCCGAACGCGATGAGGAAGGAGAGACGGCACGGGATAGAAGGAGAGACGAAACCCAGGAACAAGAACAGGATTAATGGGCCGTCGTATCACGCACGGTGGGCGATAAAATATCGTAGGAAATATCCTCTGGCCGTGTAGAGAGTCTTGGCCATCCGTGGAATTTACTCCCCGCGCGATATCTACTATCTTAGATAATCTCCGCCATTAAAGGCCACCGGCCGGATACTGCTCACTCTCTATCTCGTTCGCAGCTTTACGATAAAAGCTTATGCGCTACGCCAAATTCCGCCGTTATTACAAGAATGCTCATTCTGCCCGCGAGAGAGGCACTTACAGTAAATACCGTTCGCTCGGTTGAAACAATGTGGCGATACACGTTATGATATTAATATCGTCTCACGTAAGCTCATGTCGTTGTTTCGTTGTAAAATTGTATATCAAGTTTTTTAAAGCGTTCTCTGTGCTGTATATCATTCATAACATTTTGTAATAATGTTATACTTCGAATACGTGATAAACACAAAATAAATGTAAGTTATCGGATCAATTTCTACTTTACGATACAATTTTACAATCATAATGCGATTGAATGAACAATAATGATGTAACATTAGAATTTATTCAAAATACGATGCTGTGGAAAGCTTCCTATCATCACTGCATGTTATTAGCCGCTGCTAGGAACGTCATCGCGCCAATACCTTTGGAAGTTATCCCTTAGACGTCGCATTTCTCTTCGGCTTTATCCATCAGACGTCGAATATCCCGCAACGTTCGAGATCGAAAACCCGAAATCGTGTGTACTCGATAAATATTTGCGGATCCTAACGGCGTACGCGTGTGGACGTTAAGCCTGCGTGACGGCTCGATCTCGTGTTTCAAAGCCTTCTATGGGAGAGCGTGTATCGCGAGCCACTTTGGACGTCCTGACGTATGGCCTGTAAATACGAATATCGCGCGCGGAACAGTAATGTGGTCCGCAAGGGCCTTCGCTCTAGGGAGGGTAGGTAGCGGCACCCTTGTCATGTTCCCAAGCCGCAGTGGTCTGCCAAGTGGGATTTTGGTCGTTCTGCTGACCCGCCGGGTAACTCGTAACAGAGTCACCAAAGCGGGAAAATTACGAATGAAACGCCAGCTTTTAGGATGTTCTTCTTCAACATGAAGCACGCCGCCTCTCAAAAGAGGCGCCCGCGATCTCTTTCCGCACCGTACTTCCCGTTTCCGTTTATTTCTGCTTTCATACACTCCCCGTCCAAACTTGAATGGGGGTTCGCGTTGAGAGTCGGGAAATGATTCCTGTCGTCGACTATATGTAATAGCCACTTCTCGGGATATGACCGCGATCATAAGTTTATTAATCCTTCAGCTATATAAAGCAGTTTTTTCAAAATTCGTGTATAACATAATAATATTTTGAATTTATGCAATTCTTTCTAAGAAAATCTTCAATATTTACTTGAAAATTTTATCTGTTATTTTACTATAGAATTTTTAATCTTAACTAAATATTATAATGAAACGTTTGTAGACAAACAGTTAAATGGTTCGATTGACAATTAGATCGTAGACTTAATTTATTTCAATTTATTATTGGTGAGATAATGAAAAGCATGTGAGAATGGATGAATTTTCAAAAATGCAAGTTATCTCGTGAGGAAATGACACATTATACTGGCATACGCTACGCCTATTTCTTGAACAAACGACTATCAGCAGCACGAGAATTCTCAAGATACGTGACTCGAGTACAAACAGAAGAAGATGGTACCAGCGCGACAATGCGGTGTTCTTGCACGAACGACGTATTACCTCATCGGGCATTAATCGGTTCGCGATAGCGCGGCAGTGTCGGTAATATAAGCACGATATTATAAAGGCGACGAGTCGGCCGATCTTCGAAACGTCGTTGCGCTCCTTGTCGCGACCTTAATTAAATTCCGGCAAAGAATCGGAAATAGGGAAAAGTTCGGCCTTCCTTCCCGGTGACGGGGAGCACGACTTGGGCCACACGGGGTTTTAATAACCGTCCCGGATCCTGAGCAAGAAGAAGCTGGCAAATGGCCGTGCGGCGTTGCTAGCGGCTCTGGAAGCGGCCGGGCCAGAGAGAGCGGAGGAGAAGGGTATATAGGTACCAACCCGACCGGAGTCAAGCATCGATCCCCCTATTCCTGTCCCATTCCTACTCTCTCTTTCTCTTCCACCATTTCCTCACGCAACCACCGACATATCCCCATCTCGCCACCTCTTCGTCTATCCGTTTCTCCGTCCTTCCCGCTTTTACTCGTATGCCACCGCGTTTCGACGTTTTCTCTCGAAAAGCTCACACGTGCCTTATGTCTCCCTTACCATCGCGGAGGCTCTTTCCGCGTGCTTTTTGCCTCTGCCGGCTCTCACGGTAATTCTTTTTCCCTCTTTTCTGCCCGCCTATCTATCTATCTACTCGTATCTCCTCCTCTTCTTCGTCCTTCTCCATCCTGCCTATTCGTCTGCCGATCTATCTCTGATTTTTCGCTCGCGGTTCACTTTCGTCCTTTTTTTTCCCATCGTCCTCTGACTTCCTGTGCAAACGTCCCCAAGTCGATCTATGACATTACTGCTTGCTCCCGCGCTACTTCCTATCCGACTGATTCCACCAAAGCCGGCGCCTTCAGCTTCTACCTCGTCTTTTATTTCCCACTACCTTTACCGCGCGATATCCCCGCCAGTCCCACACCGACACCACTAACTCCTCCGCAATCTTCACGGCAGACGGTACGATATCTTGCGTAACCACGGTGGCTTATCGCTAAAGGAGAATTTTTTCCCGCCGACCTTGGATCTCGAAAACTTTTTAATCGGATAGGGCCTGATTGTGTAAACAGAATGTAAGAATGTTTTCTTACAGCTTTCTTACAGATAATTGAAACTTTTTATTTCAGATGTATTAGAGAATGTAAAATCCAGAATAATGAAACATATAATCGCAAGTCATATATGTAGGAACTTATCATTACATATTAATGACAGATAAAAGTTTTGTCCATAATTATTTTAAAGTAATATAGAAAGCTTTGTTCTATATGTATATACTGTAGAATGACGCGACTGTTATAGCTGCGTTCCGATATTCACTGCAAGTACTGAAAATCTATAGTTTACATTACGTACACTATAAATTTTCAGTAGGCAGTGAATATCGGAACGCAGCCGTATATGAAACATATTTTCATATTATTTCTAAGTAATTTTATTTCTGCTCTCTTTTAAATAAAATAACTTTTAAAAATAATATATGTATTATTTCCTTTCCATCGTACCATTACGTAAAATTAGATGTGTTGCAGACGCAGCAGCATTTTACGTACTTGCTACGAACGATTGGTCAGACATCTCCGAAACGTACGTATATATTTCAGTATCATGGAGAGAGAGAAGAGCTGTTCGAGTTACATTCGGCGGTCGAGCTACTGACATTTTCCACTGCGAGCTATCATAGATAACGTATATGCGGTATTTGTATGCGAGGAGAAGACACGAATGTAGACCTGTATCTAACGGTAACGTTATTCCTATATACTACGGAAGATACATACCACATCGCAGGCAAACATGCGCGTGCATACACAATCAAAAAATACACGAGTGAGATGCGTGAGCGACTCTTGCGGCAATAACTGCGTGGAGTTTCGTAACGCAATCAATTGGATGAAAAATCGATCGGGTACCGTACGATATATATAGCTAGCTATTAAATTTAATACGCTTTCATCCCCGTACTTCAATATTCGACTTCCCTTTCCCTCCCTCCCCCCCCTCTCTCTGTCTCTCTCTCTCTCTTTCTCTCTATTTATAACGACAAATCATATTTCTAAAATGTATCTTTAGATAACTGTAATAAAAATCATTCAAGAGTTCAAGAGGAAAATATAATATATATTTGAGAACTAAAGAAAAAATTATATACTTAATAGAAGTAATTGCTTTAATGTAATGAGGTACGAAGGAAGTAACTTTATACCTTTGCAGCGTAAATGTACATGCAAAGTACACGTAATACCGCGAGCGCGTTGTATGGATACAATGGTAAGTACGCTTTTCGTAACAATAAGCCCCTATTGGCTGGAAACCCTTACGACGTCTCCTATGAAGACATATCAGCTCCGCGAGGGAAAGCGGCTCGGTAATATCGGATTACTCGCGGTCGTCTCTGATGCTTCCACGCTTCTGCTATTGCCGCAACGATAGTAATGGCGGGTGCAGTCTATAGGATGACACCGTAGGACGCGTACGTGGCAGCGTGGAGTAACGTTATTCCCCGACACGAATAGATATGCATTCCATCGACACTGATGTTCAACAACGAGACCGACATACATATAATTCTACCACAAGCGCACAAGGCATCCAAATGCATCATATGGGCATTTCGTAGGATTGTTATAAACATCCTATTAAAACGAACATCGAATGCGCTGCCGCCGTAGCATGATATTAGTTATTTGTGTAACAAGTGCTGTAAGATGAAAATTCACGGGTGCGGAGTTGACACACGAGCCGAAGGCGAGTACGGTCACCGCACCCGGGAATTTTCATCTTTACGCACGGCTTGCACACCCTATTTTATGTTGCAAGTGCGTGGAAAGTGGTCTATCACGCACGCGTAGCATGCGTAATGGGCCACTTTCCATGCACGTGTTACATAAAATTATTTATTAAACATAATTTTGCAAAGCGTCGCGAATTGTTACGAAAATATGTACGTAGCATTTGTTGCATTTTTCAACGTTCGTAAACGAAGTTTTGCAAAGAATATAGTTTTACAACGTCTCCTCTGATAGTAGATGTAGTCAGGTAAAGAGGATTGCGCAGAGTAAATTGGATTGAAGTTAAAAACTTGCGATCCAAGTAAATTATAGCCATGGGGCGTAAGAGTAATTGTTTCGTGGCGTCCAAGAGAATTAGTAGACCAAATCGAAGCGAGCGGAAGTAAATCAGTGTTCCTCACTTAAAATCCTATTTACTCGCCATTACAATACGATTTATCAAGTCCTAATAAACCGCATAACGCTTGTATTGTGCCCTGAAGAAGTAGTCAGAATTAGTAGAGATGTCACGAAAGTACTACGCCGAGTTACGTTCTCACAGATTATCCCGGCGACTTTTATTTTCATTCCACAACAAAGCCACGTAATTCTCTTTTCCCAGCGGGACGCGTGGTAACAAATATGCATATTCATATTTGAAACAACACATACGTTTTTTTTTTCCACGTATAACTTCTGCTCTCTTATTAGCTAACCGGATGGTCTGAAAGTAAGTATAACTGCAAATTAACCGTAAGAACGGCCGCTCGCTCGATCATTGGTAGCGGCATGCGGCATCTCTCGAAATATATGTCGGTAAAGCAAATCAACAGAAACACGATTGCGCCGTGGAAATGAAACCGCGGAATCTTCAGCTGCGGCGAAATTTCGGAAATTCGCGGGCTCGAATTTCTATATTAATAGCTTTAGCACACAGCACGCGAACGCTCTGTGCACCAACAAGCGCGAATGCCGATGGTGTGCTGGAGAGCACGATTCACAGAGAGGAGGGCATACCGTGCAGCGGCGCGGGCGGCGCGTCGTGTTCGACCTCGGCGGAATACGCGTCGATGACCGTATACGAGAGCCAGCGGTTTTGTCATTCTAATAGGGAGGGCAATGCATCAATTATAGAAACACAGAGCAGCTCGGCTTGGCATTACACGGCCGCCCGAATAACGGCGGCCCGATTGCGCGCGATTATGCGAACAATAAATTGGCAGTCGGATGCACCACGCACGAGACATTCCAACGTTTCAACGTGCCCGGCGTCGAACGCCTCTCCTTTGTGCCGATAGCAATAAGGATAATAGGGAAATTCTTGCACAGCGAACGTCGACGCTTATTCATTCCTCGTAATTCTGTTTAATTTTCATACCCCCGCAGTAAGAATATCAACCCGTGCAACTAAATCATTTCACGTCTTAAGACATTTACAATTTTAATATCTCGATTTATTAACAAAGTTTCAAAAGTCCATTACGAGATTAAGCGGACCTTTATGTTGCGTTAGTTCCTAGCGAAATATGTATATATAATGATTACGCAATTAAATAACTTTTTTCCTGACGTGTATCGAGATGTAAGAAAATTAGCCGCATAGTTTTGAGAACTCATTTCGGCCGTTTGATCATTAAATCGCTCGCCGTTTCTCAAACGGCGGTAACGGATACTTCGACGGTGCAGCGGCAAGAATTTCCTCTCTCTCCGACTCTCGTTTTAACTCCGCGCGCAATACCTCGGACGCACGAAAATTCGATTTCGCCTTCCCTATCTGCCGGCCTCTGGCAACGAGAGGCAAATTCTTCGACAGTGTGCAAGGCGAGGCACGATGGAAAGGCTACGGGCACACGGTTCTGTCTCCCTTGTCTGGCAGCACCGTGCTATTAATCGCATTAGGCGACCGACGGGTCTGCTTGAGTGGTAGATGCCCTTGCCTTCCTTCACAAAGGCATCTCACGTCAGTATCTTCAACCGTTATGTACCATGATACGGCCAGCGGATGCGCATTCTGGGTATACATATATCAATCACATACCAAGAACGTTTAGAGTTCCGTTACTGTCACCCGATTAAATCTTTTAATAATATCTAACGCGCCCAAAAAAAGAAAGAAGAGAGAAAGAGAGCAAGAAAGAAATGTGTTGGTCGCTCATTAGAAAAATATTCTTTCCCCTTATCTCATTTAAAAAAACTATAAGTTTGCCGGAAAATTATTAATTTAATAATCTATCCTATAATAATCTAAGTCTATCTAATATCAGTCTTAAAAATCAGTAATAACCATGATTCACAATATTTTCAATTAAAAAAAACAATATAAATTACAGGGGTAAATACTAAATAGTACAGTTGTTTAGCCACTCTACAATGATTGGTCACAACCTAAAAAATTAAAGATTATAAAGAAATACTATTAAAATGTTTTTAATTATAAATACAAAAATATTTAATACACTTTTAAAAGAAACACTTTTAAACATTTTAATAGTATTTCTATATAAACTTTAATTTTTTAGGTTGTGGCCAATCATTCTAAAGTGGCCCACCACATGTGCTGTTTACCCCTATATGTTTGCAAATCATTCCAAAATTATATATTATAATGTGGAGCGAATTATGCAAAGTGAAATGCAAAGAAAAAGATTTTGATATAGAGAATATTGTGCAAGTGAGTCAACTTCTTTTGAATAGAGAGTTTTATCGTTTTCTTGTCTTCAAAGACTGTCTTCAAAGGCTTGAAGATACGCGAAAAAGTGAGATCAACTTTGTAAATCTTCTGAGGACTTCTGACAGTAAAAGCATTAATGATTATAACTGGCAGAAGAAAAAAAATGTTTCCAACTGTGATTAAAGAAGTCCCTAATTAAGTTCTTGCACGAGTGCTGTTGCAATGCCTGCTAATGTGGAACACCACACCTCTTCTTTGAAGATTCTAAAATATACCGTGAAAAATGTGCTTTCAAAATATTCACCTATATACTGGCCTATATACGAAGACGTCAATTAAGCCACACATATATATAAATGAATATCGACAAATACGTTTTTCTATTCACCATCTCTAATATTAATCATAGCTCCAATCGATCTAATATATAATATTGTAAGATATCTCAAAAATTGTTTTTTACTATATTATTTATAATCTTCTTATCACGTCGTATTTACGCGAAAATTATGAGAACTATGTTGATTTCACCTTTATTCATCTAAATAACGAAAAATATCATTTGTGGAAGCACAATTGCGTGATACTATTTTAGTATACTATACTTTATGACGCAACTAAAAGCGAAAAATAAAATCTAAAACTCGCTTTTACTCGAATGTACGCTCGCATGCGCATTAATTTTACAGCTTTAATGAAAAAACGTGAGCGCGCGCGGCGCGTGTACATCGCGTTAATATTAACTGGAGCGTTGATATCCGATGCGTCGTAAATCGGGGTCAACCGTCTCTCTACCTTCCTCCGATGTTTTCACTATCCCTTTCGCATAATTCCACCAAAAGTATATGGTGCGCAGTGTCTTTGAAGTGACGACAGAGCAACGATGAGGAGAAGCGCGACCCGCGCGTGCGGCATAATTTGAGCGAGGCAACGAACCCTCTCCGTACACCCACATCAACACCCCGTGTCGACGACGTCTCTCGTGCTACAACCTTCCTCGTCTTTTCGTCGTAGTCGTCGTACTTACCCGTCGTACCGGTTTCTCCTCGTTCGCATAACTGCGGAAGAGAGACGCCGTCATTTCTATAGACATTCATTATTCACTACTCGCTCAACGTGCTTCTCTCGCTACCCTTTCTCTTTCTCTCTCTTCTCATCGTTCTCTTTATCTCACTTTCTCTCTCTCTCTCTCTCTCTCTCTCTCTCTCTCTCTCTCTCTCTTTCTCTTTCCTTCTCCGATACCCGACCCGATATGTACCTATTTTTCTTTCAGTTCCACTAGTTTCTCTATTTCCCACCATCGAGGGTGCCCGCCCGCGTCCGTTAAAATCGGCAACGGCGATAATCCGGCGAGCTTTTAAACGAGCATCGTTCGCCGTTCTACAAGCGATGGACTTTGTTGAAGGATTTCTGATCGACGAAAGAGAGCCAACGGAGAAGAAAGGAAGAGAACAAGAGCCTGGCGAAAGGCGGAATATTTCATGAGAACGGAAGAACAACGGTAAACGTTCGCGCGCGGTAATCCATCGGGGCAGTAATGTTTTGCACAATTCATACGGACCACGCTAAACGCTTTTTGATGACTCAATTTAATTACAATACGCTTCGATTTTCGAGCATGTGCGGGCAGGTACGCATTTGTAGAATCGATTAAATTTCACTGCTCCATTCGTTACGGTGTTATTTCTATATACTCTATAGCATTATTTTCACGTAGTTGCTTTACTTAAAAATGTAACGCTATATGATGTACTCGGCTAATATTTAATAGCGTCATTCATTATAGATTTTATGATATCGTGGCCTCTGTGTTTTTCGCGATTTAATTATTTGCGTATGATAAATAGCTAACTGCATCGTAGTTAATTGGTTTGGCGTTATGATATAGGAGATGCTTATAAATAAGTCGTGTAAATTCTCATTCAGATGCAATTACTGGGCTGAATAACACATGATGGCTTCGCAATCCAAACTGATCGGTAAACATCGACGGAATTAATTTTCGACTACGGAAGATAATATACGGTTATGGAAGGTAAGCTGTTACAGAGATCTAGAGCGGGCATATCGAATTAAAAATATCGAGTATTTATACGTAGCGCTGAAGCGCTTCAAATACAGGCGCGCTGGCACAATCAATTGATTAACCGCTATTACTATATTATACATACGCGTACTGCAATCTCGACGTGTCGATATATTCCGCTGCAACGTAGCGACCACGTTGAGTACACATCAAATATCGTAATATCATATCCGTCGAAAACAGATGGTCGCGAAAAATACTGTTTGTACTTATAATATTGGTAATGATGCAAACTTGGACAATATTTACGCGCGTCGTGCATTGAAATATAAATAAACGTATCGCAAAAGTACGTAAAAAGTTAAACATACAACGAAGTTACTAACAATTTAAAAAAATATTTTGTAAGCTTTCAATATTTATCAGAATGGACCTGTGTCCGGTAGTATTTATGCCGTCTGTATATTTTTCGAATATCGTTTTGGCTGCTTGTAAAAACGCTTCACGTTTTTTCCATAAAATTCGATCGCGGCCCGAGGAAAAAATTTCTGTGCGTGGATTCGTTACGGTATGTCAAAGTTCGGTCTCAATGAGAAAGTTTCACGATCGCTCGCCTCGTCTTTTCTTTGCGCTTTTTAGCTTGTTATTTTCCTGTATCTTCCTATTTTCAAATCGTAAAACGAGATTGATACGAGAAGCCGTACTAGTTGAAATTAAATTATTCATGTATTATAAGAAACTCGTCTCACAAAACACGAGATTTTCAAAAACAACATCAGCAATTTACTTTTAGTTTCCTTTTTAAGATGGAAAAGCATTTATAATTCCCGACTTAATTCTGTATATATTTTTCTCTGATAATATCACAAGTATATCAACAATATATGTATATGTATGTATATCCACGTGTAAAGTAAAATTTTCTGTATATAAATCGATATATATGTATATATTGATAGATAGATATATATAGTTAAATAGGTAGATGATACATAGATAGACATGTAAATATAGATAAATAGATAAATAAGTAAATAGATAGATAGAATAATCTAACTTTAAATTATTAAAAAAAAGAGATTTTAACAAACAGAACTTTATAAATGTGTAGTTGAAATTAATAATTTGTTCACTGATACGCTAAAAGCACATATTGTAAATAAACATTGATGTAATTATTAATTTAGTTTTGGTTATTAAGAGTGGATTAGATCTATACTATTCTCAATAATTTTTCACAATAATAAGATAAGAAATAAAAAAATATAAAATTTGAATATTTTTTTGAGTAATAATTAGCATTTAAAAAATGTTATTTGTTATTGCCTTTATGAAGAGGCAACAACAATAATAATAAAGTTTCAAATATTAAAAAAAAAAATAAAAATAAATTTAGCAATATTTCGTTTTACATCAAAACGCACTCATGCTATAACGATATCGTTACGGAAGCAACGTAAACAACATGTGAAATAGGAAACGTTCTTTTGACTACTACATCATACGATATCGATAGAATTTTGTTCCCAGTTTTATTATTCTGCTCGTTTTATTAATGTTTCTCATGTACCGGCATCTCATCCATCGCGCGTAGAAAAATATTATTTCAAACATTAAAATAATCGCACAATATATGGAGCGCGAATTCGAACGGCGTAATTAAGTGCGCTCCGGCGATCAAAATATAATGGCGCTGCGAGGGTCGCGATCGCGTAATGTCATGCATTACGAAACTATTTATTTTGCCCCGCAATTTTTCTATCGGGTGCAATCGACGTGATGTTGCCCCGGAGGAGGAGCCGATATTATTACTGGAACATGCTGCACCAGTATTTAGAATACATAAGCGAACGGTAATGTTTGCACACGGTGGCTATGTATACCCCGAGTTCAGTAACCCTTCTGCCGACGGCAGACGTGCTCGACGAGGTTGAGCCCGGCGAGCACTCGACTCGGCGCGTTTCTCGCGAAACGGTCTATATAGCTGTAAAGTTCGGTACCACTCTCGGGACTCTCGGCGCGGCGCAGCGCGGCGCGGCGCCGCGGCCGTGTATACAACGATAACGATGTACAACACACAAACAAACGCTCACCAATGGTAATCTTCTCGGGAAACGCCGCGGGCACCAGGACCAGGAGGACAGTTAAGGCCATGGTCATCATCGTGGCAGTAGATGTTAGTCTGCTGATTCTACCGGCACCAGTGTTTTTCGCGTTTATCCCGACTCTTTCCGTACCTTTCCCGGGTACGGTCGACGCGGCGGTAATGAGAGAAATCGCGGTGGCGCGACGCGGACGCCGCCGTCGCGACGAGGGTGGTCCACCCGTCTCGTGAACAACCGGGAGCATCTTCCGTGCTCCGTGGTCTGACACAAACTACTGTACTCCACTCGGCGTGAACTCGATCTCTCTCCTGAACCGCCCCAGCATCCCTCTCGTCTTCTCTCACCCCCCTAACTCCACCCCCACCCCTCTCTGCTCTCGCGCATCTCTCTCTCTCTCTCTGGTTCGTGGACCCCTTAACCAGCAGCCACCCTCCCCGTCGGCCGTCAGCTCGTGTTTCTCGCCCTCTTCCGACGCGCGCTGCAGCGCTCTCTCGCTCTCGATCCACCCTCGGACCCGTACCCTTCCTCGCGACTTCCGCCACCACCGACGCAAGCATCCTCCATCCTCCCTCTGGCGGATCCCCCGATCTCCCTCCCTCTCTTATCGTTCTGTGTTCCATCCTCTCTCCCTCTGTCGCGCCCTCGTGGGCTCGTGCTTCACTACGGTAGTTCGGGGTGGAAGCGTACGTTTAACGCGCATGTTACGATAGTCGCGGCGCGCGTGTTCGTCTCGGAAATATTCCACGCACCTGCTGACTGGTGCCACGCCGCTACCGATACCGCCACCGATATCCTACCGATACCCTACGCATCGCGCCGGGATAACTGTCTGTACTGTCTGTAGGCCGGAATTAAAGCGCGGGTATATTTTTGCAAGTTCATTAGCGACCGACTCGACACGATTCGACATGGCCGCGCAGCATCACGATGATTCATATACGCGCAACAAAATTGATTTTACCGAAATACACATCAATCAGTGTAAATAAAATAAGTTTATATGTATAACATATTATATTATAACAAAATAAAAAATCTCGGCACAGATGGGAGAAGTCACGCCAAATTATTAAACGCAAATGTATTGAATTTTAAATTTAATTTAAAAATGCAAATCAAATTTCGGAACAATCTTTCTTCTGTTTAAATTACATTAACTATTTTTTACGAAGCTTACTCTATATTTAAAATATTTTTTATCATTTTTACTAATGTATCTGATATCAGTCATATCTCTTTCCTCAATTGTAAGATAATAAATCCAGAAAATAAGAAATATGAGAAAAAGATTTTTAATTCTTTGTTTTCTTTCCGACATCTTTTACTTGCGCAAATATATGTATAACTAATATAATTTTCAGATCTATTTTCTTATAAATTAATTATAAGTTAAAATAATTGATAATTTGACTTACGGATACGATGCGCAGCAGCGGAGTTGAAACACAAATGTTAATCTGAAAAATACAAAAGTATTTAAATTATATTAGTGCCGAAATAATTAATATATCAAAACTAATTACTGTATGAATTGAATCTTTCATTCATTTCTTTAGATAAAAATATTTAATAAAATAACTGTATAATTTTTTAAAAGAACTATTTTTGTACGAACAAACTTTTCTAAAATTTAATAAACAATAGTCTAATTTTTGTATCAAAAATGCAAATTGTCACAAAATATCAACTATGAATGAACAATTCACTTCAATAAATGCGAGTGATGCCGCCGCACTAGCAGTTGCTATTCGGAATTAATTGATATGAGTTATTTTTTCGTATTTGTTTGCGCTTGCTCGCTAAATCCGGAACTGATTTAAGATACACGCACAAATACAAATGTATATATAACGCAGTGAATAATACAGAGTGGTGTATACGTAAAACCGGCGCCAAACAGTTTTTTGTAACTGTATTTTGCAACTGTATATTTTACGTTTGGGGCCGGTTTTATGTGCGCCACTCTGTATTATGAATGTATTGGCGTTCAGAATACATCATACGGCCATCGCGGGAACTGGTTAATTACGCAAGTAACAAGTGTGGTGAATTATTTAAATTGCTCACCCACACTTTCTCCACCGATGCCCGATGCCGCCCAGGCCTGCTCCTCCTCCGCCTCCTGCTCCTCATCCTTCGCCTCTCTGGTCCTTCGGTTGTTTCCTTGTTACACTCGCGAGACGCGAATTATAAGTACGCGTTAATTGTTAAAGTACGACGATCGCGCGCGCAACGCTTTACACCGCACTTCCGAGATTAACTGAAACTCGCGAAAATATGCAGGTTATGTTCTCGCGCGATAATCTCGCCAAAAAGCGACACTCGCGCGAAACTTTATACGGCACTCCCGACACGTTAATCACACATTTTTCGCACACGACGCGCACTGTATTACGTGTCGACGGAAGAATAACGTAAATAAAATACGAGCGGACGACGACGGTACGATACGTTTGCTATCCGCGACGTCGCGCAAAGTAAAGTGGGTGGGCGAGCTCACAATGGCGGAACGAATTCGTAAAATTCGCGCGGTCAACTTCACGCGGTAACCGCGCACTGCACCCAAATGTCCCTTGCTGCACCTCTCGCACTTTAAATAATAATATACTTCCGTGTTTTACGGTGATTATACTATCTCATTACAGCATATGTAAATAAGCGTGAGACTCAAAGCTAAAGGCAAATATATGCGGAATACAATAATTGAAAGACGATTACTGATACCAACTGTTAATGCGCCGCGCGTAGATTTGAATCAAACATACATGTCTCGAAATATACAATTTAATTCTCTGATATATAAACTTCTGTTAAGCGGTTGATAAATATTGAAATACGGCATTAACTATGTTTGTATTTGCTGATTAAACGCATCGCGGACGCCGCCCGGTTTAAAGTCAATCCTTTTCGTTGTCGCGATGTTTTGTTAATAACCGAAAACCTTGGTATGATCACGTCGACAGCTTTTCATTCCGATACCGCGAAGTGTCACGCTAGTCAATTAAATGATTAATTAAGACTCATCGAATAGTCCATATCCATAAATATATAACCATCAGAATTCAATATTGTATGCGATACATTTCGAGATAAACGCGAAATATATGTAATATTCGTATAATAAATCGATATATTACAGCATTCGATTACGTAATTATTTACAAGGAATTATTATATCATATCCGCGTTATCCTTTCTTTAATCATCTAGATTCTTAGAGATCGCGTCTGTTCTTAGTGCTTGTTGCGTTTCGAGAAATAGTAAGCTATCACACGAAATTAATTACGCGGAGTGATGAAAGTTAATCATTCGTAAGAAACAATCGCGTTTCGGAATGGAATAACGAGACGATATACGGAGCGGCTTACGACGCTACTTGTTTTCTCGAGCGTCGTCGTGTAAATGATAACACAATGACTCAGCGCGGTCACCGCGCCGCGATAAGGGAGTAGGGGTAGGAGTAGGGGTAGGCTGTCGGTTGACTTCTTTCGACACCGTCAAGTACCACGCGAGTCAATTTAAAATATTGCACGTGTAATACATTTCGAGATAAATGCTAAATACACGTAATATCAATAACCAATACATCACAGCATTCAATTACGTAATTACTTACGATTCGATTACAAATCGTTATATTATATTTGCGTTATCCGATCTCTGATGGAGAATAATCGCGTTTGTTCATATAGTGCTTGTTTCGCATTTCAAGAAATAATAAGACGCCACACAAAATTAATTACACGGATCGATGAAAGTTAATCGTTCGTAAGAAACAATCGCATTTCGGGATAATATACGGAGCGGCTTGCGACACTATCTGTTTGTTCGAAAGCCGTCGTGCGAATGATAATACAATGATTCGGCGTGTGGCAGCGTCAATTTTGTGTATATATGTATGTATGTAGTACATGTGTGTGGCACGTTGGACCTGCAAAACAACGCCTACTGAGCGTTAGTCAATTCGTCGTCGAAAATTCGTTACAAAATATTTAAAATTTATAAAATAAATGTACACCAAATGTGCTGTTCCTTATATTGCAAATCGATTCAATAAACAGGCTATTATCGCGGTTTATTTTCCATCTCGTTCTGCATCGTAAAGATAATGTGTTACGTTACGAATATTAAATTAATTCTAGATATTTATTTGTTAAATCACATCGCATTTTAAGAATGGTTTTAGCTGAGTTTCTCAGTAGAAAGACGATTAATGATTGAAAACTTTCAAGATTGCATCGGCAACTTTTCCCGATACCGCCAAGTATCACGCGAGTCAATTTAATGATTAATTATGATCCATCGAATAGCCCATAAATACTCAATAAGAATTCAATATTGCATGTGCAATACATTTCGAAATAAATGCGAAATACACGTAATATTAATAATCAAACAATATTTCTCAGCGTTCGATTATATAATCATTCTATACGGCGTATTGTACAGGGTGTGGCAAAAGTAAGTACTCAATTTAAACTGCCTATAACTATATATGTAAATAAAAAAATTACCAGGTTTTTTATGTTTTATTTTTATTCGGATTTTAAACTTTTGTAACAATATTTAGTTAAATAGGATAGCGTTTACGCGAAATTAAACGCTCTTTTCATGGCATTTTTCATGACAGTGGTCAAAACTTCTGGATTTGTCACCTGTTCTCTATATTTCACGACGAATATTCTTTTTCAACTTCTCCATTGTCCGTGGCTTGTTCGCATAGACCCTGTCCTTCAAGTTCTCCCACAAGAAAAAATCAGAAACAGTTAAATCAAGAGATCGCGGCGACCAAATCGCCGAAATGAGAAATTAAACGTTTGAGAAATAGTGTCTCTCAAGAACCTCATTGTCTCGCCTGCTGTGTGACATGTTATATTATCTTGTTGGAAGCACATATTCTTTCCAAATTCAGCCAATTTAGACACAAAAAAGTCAATCATCCTTTGATATAGCGCTCGCCTCCGATAGTCGAACGATTCTGATGTCTCTTGCGATATTCACGCTGAGTTATAGCACAACCGACAAATTCTTTTGAATAAAACTTGACAATTTCGGCACGTTCGTGCGATGTGTAGTGATTTATTATTAAATTTTGCACCGCGCGCACAGTGTTCAAAGAAATATTGATTGAACTTACACCGAACAGACATGACGGCCCGTTTTCCCACGGTCCTTACTTTCACTCTGTTGCCGAAATATTGTAACAAAAGTTAAAAGTCCAAATAAAAATAAAAAACCTGATTATTTTTTTATTTACAATGTAATTATAAGCGGTTTAAATTAGATACTTTTGTCTTAATTTGTATATTATATCCAATATCTAATTATTTATAAAGAATAATCTTGCTCGTTCCTCGTAAAGAATCTCGCGAATCTTTTACAAATAGTACTCAAATTTTAAGTTGTTAGTTCAAAAAATGTATAAATGTGTAAAAATTTCAAGTACCTTTATTTCCATATATTTTAAATCGTATTTTTATTATATTTAATTTTAACGATTGATAATCTAATATTTGAAATTATCAAAAATTAATATATTAAAATAATTGTCTTTTTATGCAAACGTTTTGATTCAAAAAAATGTAAAATTTGAAAGTAAAATACTCATAAAAGATTCCAACATATTTGATCAGGGATTCGAGTCCACTTGAAAATAATACTCTTGTTTTTCGAGATACTCGATAGATAGTGCGAACTATTTGTCCTGATTCGAGTCTATTTGAAAATACCTGCTTTCATTTCTCGAATCATAGAGAGTTTGAAAATACACCAAGAGATTCGAACTTATACTTGTAAAATATATTTAATCTCATCGTCAATGATAACACAACGACTCGGGGGAGCCGTTAAAGTCTTAGAATCTTAAGACATTACTTAAGATGGTCTTGAAATAAGAACAGACTATGAATATCAGCCTCAGATATCCGTAGCACGTTAGATCTACGTTGCAAAACACGATGTGCATTTTATGTCAGTTAGCTCGTCATTGTTATGAAATATTCAAAATATCACAAAATAAACTAATATGCTGCTCGTTATATTTTCAGTTCGTCTCATTATCGACGTTTTGTCAATTCCTAAAAACTATGAAGATTACGTCGACAACTTTTCTTCGATACCACGGAATACTTAATAAATACGAATCAATTTAATGGCGAATTATAAGACCACTGAATCGTCCTCAAATATACAATTAAACTCCAATATTGCAATACACTTTGAATTCATAAATGTAAAATGTACGTATTATTGATAATCAATGTATCAGCTTTCTCTATTAGGTACATAAGTTATTCAAGTTAATAATTCATCTTACTTCGCGCTCTTAATTCGGGCGGTAAGTCTGACTCGGCAAAACATGTAATGCGAAAGATATTCAATGCAAACATTATTAAGAAGATTATCGCGAATTTTAATGAAAGAACGACACCTCTAACTCCGATTAAATGCTGCTGCTGCTACTTCGATACAAATGATTAATCATGGAAATTAATTATGCAAGTCGATAGTAGCTAATCGTTCATAAAAAACGATCACGATCACATTTCAGGAAAGAATGACGGAACAACAGAACGGCCCGCGGCATTATCTATTCCTTGGAGCATTATATTGCGAATTATATTTATACGCATTAAATTTATGTACGCCGAATATGCTATTTGTGTAAACAATTCTTAAAAAGATGGAATTATTGCATTATTATTGCATTAATCTATATTATCAAAACATGCGGAACATACGTATATAAAAACATGCGGAACATACGTATATAAAACAAAGGTATATAAAAAATTAATTTATCGTATATTTTATTTACGCGGATAAATGTGCTTTATATAAATTACATGTTAGATTTCCCGAATGTGATACAAATTCTCTGAATTTAAAATTGTTTCTTGACACAATCGGATTTTATATAAAATTTTAATTATTTGTAATACTTTAACACGCTTTTTTCATAGATATAGAATTAAAAAAAATCGACTTTTTAAATCTTGCCTTACCGAAATAATTCCAAAATCGTGTTTACGTTTATTTCAAGTCATGCGATTTTATTCTATCCATTTTAGAAAAATAGATTTCCCTAGATATTACATGGAGAATTACTTTAACAAATACCTACTTCAGATAAGAAATAATTTTTGGATATACACTTAATACGTGCTGTTCATGCACGTGTTTCTCACTCGTTTCTCACTTCGTATTAAGTACACACAAAACGTAAAATATGTATCTCTTAAAAGTTTTACAGCTTTTATATGATGTACAATGTAACAAAAGAACGGCTCAATGTCGCCTTTGTCCTGATGGAAAGAGTATCCGATATTACATGCACGCGTGACATACATGCATACACATACACACAAACATATATATGTAGGTACACATGTATGTACACACACACACATTCTCTTTGCCAAGAAATTCATAAGAATAAGGTATAACTTAGCAGAAAGAGCTCGCAGCGTCGCAAACAGTCTCGTCTAATATATGCGCGACGCGTCTTCGCTCGTTGCTCGGATAACTTTCTTCGTCGAGGTTTTAAGCGGTCGGACGGTCAACTTTATACGTCCGCGCTGGCGAATTATGGAAATCCTTCCTGAAAAAGTTCAAAGTGCGACGAGACCACGCTAACGTGTCAAAAGGTGCAAGTCGTTGTTAAAGTTCGTCAAAACTTTTCAGAAAAAGCATTAATGTTTGTCCTGACGCTATCATGTTATCATTTTAACACGCGATTACATATTTGCGATTTAATAGCCGGAGATCAGCGCCGGAACTACTTAATATAAATAACGTAATTAATCCGCTTGCTAACGAAGAACCAATAATTTACTCTAGAGACTCTAACAATAAGAATTCATTTTTTTTCTATTAAACATATGCGTTTCAAAAATTATTAAAAAAAAATTTATTTAAAAAAAAATTATTATTTATACACAATGAGTATTTTTATTTAAAAAATTTTGTAACAGCCAAATCCCCCTCTTTCTCTTTCGTTTTATTACAAGAGTAGTTAATTAATTATTGTTGAATAAAGTTGCGTAGGTATTATCGTAAACGCTGCAAACTTATAACACGAGACAATAGATATAGAAAAAAAATCTGTTATGTTTGTAAGATTACGGGAGTTTATTCCTTCAATGCAACGTTTATCGCGACTTGATTTACTCGCGCAGGAGTAATTTCTCGTTCGCCAGGTGACTGCAGTAAATCTCGCGGATTCATGCCCAAGTCGAAGGTCCTCTTATGCTTTTCGACGCGCGAAAGTCGTAACAATTCGACTGCGGAATAGGGCAAGCCGCGCGTGCTGTGTTGCTCGCAAAACGCAGACGCTCGGCGTCTCAGCGTCGCGTCGGAGATGCGGGAACACGTCCGAGAAGGCGAGAAGTACGGACCTTTGACGCGTAAAGCGTGTCCCGAGTGCGAACAAACGATCGTAATCGTAAAACGTCGCTCTGGATCATTGGCCGATGATTGCAGGGGAAGCGATTTGAAATTTTCTTCTCGTGAACCCCATCGACACGTCACGTAAAATTCGCGCGTGCTTTAACTAACTCGCACTAACTACTTGGTGGTAGGACTTATTTGTAATTTTTGCTTGGCAGCGTACATATTTATTCTCTTCAACTTGTCTTGTTCATCCGTCAAACTCTCACAGAGTGTATTCAGCTCCTTCACTTTTGCACAAATTTTCTCTATAATAATGTCTGTTCTTTCAAACATTTCAGTATGAAGAGGTATATTATCACTGATTGACAAAGTCCTCCAGCTCTTCGAGAGAGAGCTCCACTAATTCCTTCCTTTGCGACATAGCTAGAATTATATTTGGCTTGTAATACTGCACACATGTAAATGTCCTTTCCTCCACTCTAACGTCTTGAACCACGTCGACGAAGAGCTCCTTTCTTAAGTAATACGTCCTGGACTGATCACAGTACACCAGCCACACAATGTTCTCCATGCACAAACTGAAACTGGCGCATAGTGCCACTCTGTGCCTCAGGTTTTCCCCAAGGTTTATTTTCTCGAATACCAGTTCTCTGTCTTTACCGTGCACCAGAATTACCGCGTTCGCGTGTTTCGTGAGAAGCAGCAGCCCCGTCACCTTGTCTCGCCTCTTCACAGGCAGGATGTCCACGATAGCGACGTCACTGGTGTAAACCAGCTGCACAGGGTACCGCTTCCTGTTCCTCAGCGCGTACAGCTTCCTGTCGTGCGCGACGACGCACCACCGATTACCCTCGGTCTTCCAGCCAGCAGTGAAACAGCTGACGAGCTGTGGCTCGGTGCTCGCCGTGTTCAGAGGAAACGTGCACACCGTCTCGCTCGCGTTCGGCACGAGGGGGAACAGCAGCGAGGAGGACTTGTCCAACTTGTTGTCGAGGTAGACGCAGTTGCTGTAAGCGACGAGCACCTGGAAATACTCATTGCCCATGTCCAGGGCCTTCTTGCTCAGGAGGGCGAACTTGCCGGACCGCAATATCTTGTAGGCGCCCTGCGGCGCGCATATCAGGAAGGCCCTGCTGCCGAAGAACTGTAGCTTTTTCCGGGCCCGGCGTCGTCAGGATCCGGGCGTCCCGCGTCGCCTCGGTCGATTCGTTATTCACATAGGGGAAGATGACGAGCCTGTCGTCGTCCCAGCAGAAACACGTCTCCACGCCGTAAAAGTCGCACACGGCGAAGTGCCTCGGCACGATGTCCTCGTCGTCGAGCACGATATACATCATACGGATAGAATCAACTCTTTAACTGCGGAAAAGGCGTATTTATATTCCAGGAAAAATTTTTATATATTACATATAAATTATGTCCATATATTTTCTTTTCTTTCTCTAGTATAATCTTTGTTCATCATATAAGAAAAAAATAGAAAGAAGAATTAAAAAATAATTAAAAAGATCATTTTTGCATTGTTTTTTAAATAAAAATACAAAGTTTGGGAAAATGAGAAAAAGTGCCTATATATATGTATAATTATATATACGTAATAATCGTATAATATAAAATATAATATTGTACGTATTTATATATAGAATATTATTTAATCTAATCGCAATTAATTTTACTTTTTGTAAAAATACAATGCAAGAATTATATTTCTAATTATTTTTCAATTATTCTTATTATTTTTCTTATATATATATCTATAAAAACAGAGATTGTATGTACAATAGAAAAAAAAACACATGTGAACATATTTCATAATTATATAGATATGAAAACATTTTTCTCGAGTATGTCGAGTAAGAAGTACGAAAGTACTAAGTGGAAAAAATAACCTTTTATATTTTTAATTATGAAAATGTGTGGCCGATTGATTGTTAATGAAAAAACCATATACACAGTGACTATATCCCCCATAAGGTTCTCAACTGAAGCGCATCGTAATTAGAGAGATAAAATTAAGATTTAAGCAGACAAGAAATGTAAAAATATATAATAAAATCCTGCGCATTAGACATACCTATGATTTATTTCTCCGCGTATCGCGTATGCATACGTTTATGCATATTTTATATGACGACTGTGCAAAGCGATAAATATCGTTTGATAAGCAACGATACCTGTGATCCCTAATCGTAATAAAAATCGTTTCCAAATCGTAATAAAAATCGTGTCGTTTTATGCAGGAGATACGAGAGACGATGAACGAGAAGCTTCAGAGGCTTCAGACTTCAGGCACCGCCAGAGGCGCCATCAGACACCCCGGCGCTGCCCGCGCTGCCGTACTGCCGTCTGCCGTACTTGCGCAGTAGCGTCAGCGTGTAGCGTGTATTCAGGGTCGTCGAGATTGCATTGCGATTTGCGATTCGACATCTGGTGAGAGGTTAAGTTTTGATGTCAGTACGTTAAATTATGAAATAAGAAATCGTGGCGTGGATGTGATTAATATATATAGCAAAATGGATCCGGCTTTACTCAGAGAGCGAGAGCAATTCAAGAAACGTGCTCTGACCACACCAGTGTGAGTATTTACGTTACTTTTTGCATCTATTGTTGTCGTACCCGTCTACCGATAGCATTACATATATTTAAGGCGAAATATTAGGAAGAAATAATAAACATTTATATATAGATGTTTAATTTTATGCAGATACCTTTATTTTATCTATCAAACCTTGTATCTATTAAGTCCAAGTACATAACCTATTATAGTATTATGATAGTAGTTTATCATATTATAATCATATCTGTAATATATATTATAATATTTGGATTATTTGCGCCAAAATATAAATATATTTCTGATAATGTGATTACAGAGTTGACAAGAAGAAGCAGGAGAAAGAAACAACGAAAGATGAGCCGCCAAAGAAGAAATTTAAACCATCGTTCGTATCTACAGGACCTAAATTGGACATGGTCAATTATAAAACTATGACTGGTAGTACGCAATACAAATTTGGCGTGTTAGCGAAGATAGTAAAACACATGAAAGCAAGGCATCAGGAAGGGGATGATCATCCGTTAACGTTGGAAGAGATTTTAGACGAAACAAATCAATTAGACGTTGGATCAAAGGTATCGTTTTCTATTATATTCCTATTTTGTATTGCTATTTGCTATCGAGGCAAACTATTTATTTTCCTTTTGTATACTTTCAGGTCAAACAATGGCTACAAACTGAAGCTTTAGTACAAAATCCTAAGATTGAAGTAACCGATGGTAGATTTGTCTTTAAACCTATGTATAAAATTAAAGATAAAAAATCCTTACTGAGACTTCTAAAACAGCACGATTTAAAAGGTCTCGGTGGTATATTACTGGAAGATATACAAGAAAGTTTGCCACATTGTGATAAGCATTTAAAAGTAAGTACAAATATGTAGAAACTTATTTCTGATCAATTCTGATTTCTGATTTAAAAAAATGCTAATATTCATATATTTCAGAATTTACAAAACGAGATATTGTATATTATACGACCGCTCGATAAGAAAAAGATTATTTTTTATAACGATAAGACAGCTCAATTCCCCATTGATGAAGAATTCCAAAAATTATGGAGAGCTGTTGCTGTAGATGCCATGGACGATCAGAAGATAGATGAATATCTTGAGAAACAAGGGATTAGATCGATGCAGGATCATGGGCTCAAGAAGCCAGCACCAATCAAACGAAAGAAACCTGTTAATAGAAGGAAACAATTTAAGAAACCAAGAGATAATGAACATTTGGCAGATGTTTTGGAAACATACGATGATTAAGAATTTCCTGATTATTCTGCCATATCAAATAAACTTACATAAAAATTATAAGAATAACTGAATGTAAATAAAGTAGGGATATTACTAAATTTGCTTCGTAAATATTATTCCAAGTAAAAATATTATGAAAAGTATCTTTACACATTTTCTTTTTTTTTGCCTGCGCGAATTATTACTACGTAACGCTACTTATATTCCAAATGTTCATTTGCACCATAATGACACCATAATAGTAAGTAAAATAAATTATTGTTTATCAGTAGCTATAATTTATTTTAGGCATATAATAAATAAGTAAACATTTATTATCATCTTACATTGTGTAAGTACAAGATAAATATAGAATTGTGTAAGTCAACACTTATATAAACTATATGTATAATTGATCACACACTCATTATCAGCCTTTTTTCTAAGAGACTGCTTGTTTAATTTGGTGGAATAGTAAAAAAGTTACAAAATATATTACTATTTTGTGTGATATAAGGATATTACAAAACCATTTAGAAATATTTTCTTTTTATATTACACCTTTCTCTGAACTTTTCTAATGCATTTTGAAACCGTAAGTTACGATTCAAGGAGTTTTTGTATAGATATATTATAAAAATTTGTACATATTCCATATTATTTAGTATGAATCCTACACTCTACAAATTAAAAACTGATACTTTCTTTGGTATTTCTTGCTTGGCCTTTCATTTATTACATGATAAACGACTATATTCCCGAATATCCTATATTCTTTTCACATTTTTCTTTAGATACAGTATCGATCTTTGATATTTTGAGGGATTTCTTTTTTCTTATAATATACATATATATATATATATATATATATATATATATATGAATGTTATAAGAAAAAAGATATATGCTTCGAATAACAATATTAATCTTTCGGTAAAGCAGAGTCACTTTTTCCTCGCGAATAAGCACGTGTCGCTTTACCACCGAGCATTCTGTCCAACAAAGATTGTTTGTTTCTTCTTCTAGCTGCGAGAACTTCTCTGCATAATTCGTGAAAAGATTCCGCGACTTGAGCAACCTATGGAAGTTTGTTTGAACATTTAGAAGAGCCCATAAAATATGAATAAAGCAATTTCAATGATAACTTATTAAAAATTGCAGTTACCTGCTCAGCTGCAGTTATTTCACTAAACCAGCATTCGAAATCCTTCGCTAATATCTCTCCCTCCTCAGTACTAACTTGTCGTAAATGAACCATATCAGCTTTATTTCCAACAAGGGCAAGAGGCATCGCAGCTTCGGGATCAGCTACTGCGAGAGCTTCTTTTGCCTTTCTGACAAAATTGAAAGAATTTCTGTCTGTTATCGAATAAACTAGTAACAAGCCGTCCGCTCGTAAAGTTTCCATCGATGGTAGCTCATTTTCACTCTAAAATATTAAAGTATCATATAAAAACTATTTATAAATTAATATATAATTTGTGAGAGATTTATTATATATACATAAATTACCTTTGGACATGTATCTAAAATCTCAAAAAGAATTGGTTCCCCGTCAACTAGTACCTCGTGTTTGTATCTGGTTTCTGGAAAATAAAATAAAATTCACTCTTAATATAAATATACAATATAACTATTATTTATAACACAAATACATAATTTTGTGTAATCTTAAAATCACGATTCTTTTTCTTGAGTTAGAATGTGCAGATTCTTCTTAAAAAGTTTTGAATTCTTTTTTTCTTTAAAAAGTTTGTAATCTGTAAAATGTTCATGTAAAGCCAATTTCACTCAAACAACTTTTCTCTAATTTATAGTCAATATCGCTTATTGTGTAATTGTCGATTTATTTCATGCGAATGCGATTGTTTCATTCAACCACAAAATAAAAATTAATTTAAGCGCGAAAATAAAAGCAAAATAAGCGATATTAACCATTTTTTGCATTGTTTATTACTTCTTGTCTTATTCATTAATTTATCTTTCAAATGATTAATAACACATCGTATTTTTTTCTTTCGTTTATAATGTATTCTAAAAAGTATTCTCAAAAACAAGATAAATGGTTTTGGTAGAGAATTGCTTTGTGATGATTCAAGCAAATATAATAGAAAATAAATTATTCGCATTTATTATGTCATATATACATATATTATTTTACACAATTAAGAATTTAATTGACTATACTGGCAATGATTATAATCGTGATAACGATTATAATCGTCGTGACAAATCGTCACCGAGTTTCGACCAAGGATTCTGGTCATTCTAAAGTTGATTGTAATTTTAGATGCTTATAATCCACGATTATAATTATTGCCAGTATAGTCAATTAAATTATTAATTGTGTTAATTATTGGCTGGCAAAGTAAATGTTACTTATTTGGTTTGAATATATTATTTTCTTATATATCTTATTCTATATTGTGTGTGCATAAAAAAGGAAATCTTCTCAGATTTGAATAGTTCTTTTCTTGAATTTGTCAAAAAGATTCGACGCGATTATTAATGTAAATTTCTATCATGAGAATATAGGTATAACAGAATAAATTTATGTATCATTAAGCAATTTCTCGGATCTGATTTACTTTGAGACGCTAAACACGGCACGTGTTTCTCTCCTGTCTACGACCGCGTCTGTATTTGTGCAAAACGAAAAATTTTGTTCGAGTATCAACCTCGCATTAGCACCCGTTCTGTCTAGTGTCAAATTCGTCTTCGATAAATTTAGAACGGACGCGGACTAAGGTATGCAGAGGGAGAATATACTTACGCAGCCTTAGAAGCGGATTATATACAGTTGCTGGCAATTTTTCAAACTGACGCGCTATTCTATTATACATATACTTTGTCGCACATACGCTAGTTTTGTAAGATACACGAGTTAACAAAAAATCGGTAACAAACGCGTCAACTTTATGATTATATTAGAAATCTAAATATTTTAATCGTCTTTCTAACTGAGAAGCTCAGCTAAAACTATTCTTAAAATGCGACATGATTTAACAAAGAAATCTTCAAAATTAATTTGATATTTGTAACGTCACATATTATCTTTATGATGCTAACGAATCTGCAGAATGTGGAAAATAAAGCGCGGTAATAGCTTGTTCATTGAATCGATCTGCAATATAAGGAATAGCACATTTATTTTATTTTATATAAACTTTAAATATTTTGTAACAAATTTTCAACGACGAATTGACTAACGTAATACAACGCTCGGTAGGCGTTGTTTTGCAGCATAAAACGTGCCACACGCATACACAAGGTCGGCGCGGCCGCGACGCCAAGTCATTGTATTATCATTCGCACGACGGCGCTCGAACAAACAGGTAGTGTCGCTCCGTATATATATATCGTCTCGTATTCCATCCCGAAATGCGATTGTTTCTTATGAACGATTATATTAGCTTTCATCGGTTCGTGTAATTACTTTCGCGTAGCGTCTTACTATTTCTCAAAACGCGATAAAGCACTAATTGTAAGAGCAAATGCGATCTCTGGATGATTAGAGATTTGATAACGCAAATATAATATAATATATGCTGTGATATATCATTTGATTTTGCATTTATTTCGAAATGTATTGCACGTGCAATATTAAATTCTGATTTTAAGTTTACAGATTCGATCGGATTCGATGAATTATAATTAGTCATTAAATTGAACAAAACATCGCGACAACGGAACGAATCGACTTCGAGTCGAGTGGCGTTGCGAATTTTTTGGATTAAAAAAAGAAAGAGAGAGAAAGAGAGAGAGAGAAAGAGAGAGTGTGTGTGTGTGTGTGTGTGTGTGTGTACTGTAAGATTAAACCGAGATTAAAGTTAATCATCTGCATTGATGGAAACTGGACATTGATGTCGTTCTTCAATATTTATCAATCCCTTAGAATTCGGTATCCTTATAGATATGTATATCGGAGCTTTAATAAATTGCATATATATCGAGAAATACATATGTATATTCTATATTAAAACCTGGCGTGTTAACAATTAATCGATAAAATAATCATCTCTTATGGAAAAATACTACAAAAATATTACAGAAAGACTATTTGCAAAAAAGTACAGGAAACTATAGTAAATATGACAGTAATTATTATAATTTTTTGTATGCTTTTTTCGCATTTTTTCGCATACAGTAGCTTTTTCCATATTTCTTTAAATATTACATTCCGCAGACATTTGCTTTTTACTTTAACTCATACGTTTATTTACTTACGTTGTAAAATGAGACAATAATCGCCGGAAGAAATGCGAAAAGATTTATTATTAAAATGCGAAAGAGTATCGAATATGTAGCGTCGCCGCAGCGGGTGCCGCGTGAAGTTAACCGCGCGTTTTACGAATTTGTTCCGCCATTTTAGGCTCGTCCACTACTTTACTTTGCGCGACGTCGCGTATGTCAAACGTATCGTAGCATCGTTCGTTAATTTTCCTCGCGTCACTCCTCTGTCAAAACGTAACACAATACGTGCCGCGTGTGTAAGACCGTGTTGATTAACGTCAAGAATGCCGTGCAAGGTTTCGTACGTGCGAGTATCACGTTTCAATGATCCGCGCGCGCGATCCTAACCATGTTTTCGCGAGTGAGCTCCAGTTTAACGTCGGGAGTGCCGCGTAAAGTGTCCCGCGATCATCTTTAATGGTACTCCGCGAATGAGTTGTGACTTGTGTGAATGCCACGAAGAAGACATGAGAGGAGAAGCAGGCCTGGGAGGCATCGGGCATCGGCGGAGCAACCGGAGTAGGTGAGTAACTTAATATAATTCATTATACTTATTACTTATTACTAATAATTAATATTTAATGTTTAATTAACTTAATACTTTCTGATTAACTTATTATTAATTTATTCCCGCGATAGTCGTATGGTATATTCCGAGCGTCAATATATGTATAATATTATTCATTGTGCTGTGCAAATAATGTGTAGACGTGTCTTAACGCATTTACCATACATGACAGTGACTGACATTGATTTTGAGCTTTCCATTTACGCCTTGTCGGTCATCGGTGACTGTCATGGAACGACAGTCAAATAAATACGTCACGTATTATATTTTTACGCAATTCAAAACTATATAAATTTACTATTAATTAAATGTTTCATTGTTCTTCTTATATTGTTAGTATAAAATAATTTAATTGGCGTGAACGAAAAATCATGTAAAACACGTTTGGCGGTGAATGTGTTAAATCGTGTTTGCGCTTACTCGATCCTAAGTAAGCGAGAGAGTACAAACAAACACGAATGATCAACTATCCGCATCAATGAGTTCGAATGGCATTTACAGGATAGCGGCACTATTTGCGTTCATTGAAGCAGATTGTTCATTCATGTTTGTTCGCCGATCGCTTGCTCTGAATTCTAAATATATACATGTATTTAACACTGGAACAACTCCCAAAAGGTGACTGACCCAAAGGGATCAAAATGAAATGTTTGACATTTTTTAAAATAATTATTACTTATTTTGAAAATATCTTAATTTCTAAGAAATTTTCCTTGACTTTTATTGATACAGATAAGTATTTTCTCTTTGTCTCTTTCTTTCTAAGATTTCTAGTTAGTAGTAGTCTTATTTCGTAGTATATCTAGATTCTATAGATATATTATTTTGACCCCTCATAAAATGTCGGTAAAATTTGATTGATTACATTCGCATTTCAGAGGTTTCTCATAAACTCTTAGGATTCTTCCAGGACTGGAAGTAAATCCATCTCAGTATAATACATAAAAATCTTACAAAATACGTCATATATGCAATGTGTGCAATGTGAGTAAACTATATTGCATCTGAATAGTTATTTGTGTAACAAGTGAGGTAAGATGAAAATTCCCGGGTGCGGAGTTTACGCACGAGCCGAAGGCGAGTGCGGTAACCGCACCCGGGAATTTTCATCTTTACACACGGCTTACACTCCCTATTTTATGTTGCAAGTGCCTGGAAAGTGGTCTATCACGCACGCGTAGCGTGCGTAATGGGGCACTTTCCATGCACGTGTTGCATAAATGTATTTTGTCACATGTATTGCTGTGACATAATACGTAATATGCAAGGTGTAATATGAACAAACTATTAGGTCCAGTTCCACAAACGTCGGTTAACTTTTAATCTTAGATTAACTCACTCTTTGTCTCCTTCTAACGTCCCCCTTAGAAAGAGACGAAGAGTGAGTTAATCTAAGGTTAAAAATTAACCGACACTTGTGAAACTGGGCATAAGACATGTATTGTTATTGTGCTAGTTTACAAGAAAAAAAAAATATGACGAATTAATACGGAAGATAATGGCCACTATATATTGCACATTGCTTCATATGCGACCTGCCTTAGAAAGGTAGAGACAGCAAGAGAGAGAGAGAGAGAGAGAGAGAGAGAGAGAGAGAGAGAGAGAGAGAGAGAGAGAGATGTGCAAATAAATAAGCGTAAAACAAGTGTATTCGTAACTGGTGTCAAGTTCTGCTCCATCACAAAATTATAGCTTGCTTTCGAGAAATAACTGATTTCTGAGTTGCTAAAAAGTAAAATATTAAAATCTATATTTCAGTAGAAGGAATTTGAGACGCACAAATCACAATTTAGAATTGCATCTCATTGACAATGGGATATAAATCTTACAATTAGTTGTAACCTTTTTATTTATATATAATTTTTGAGATTGCAATTGATTTCTTCCAATATAAAGGTAATTTTTCAACAAGCATATTAAAATGCAAATATACATTTATAAATAATTTTATCCGTAGTAACATATGCTTTTTTCATATTTTTGTTTTCTTACAAGTAAGGAAGATGTTATGTATCATTTATTTTTTAAGAATAATAATCTTATTTCGAATTTCTCCTGAATCAAAATGTAAAAAAAATCTATAATCTATGCATGCATTGAATATCGTGTTTTTTCGAAAACAAGTTATTTTTTTAGGTAGAAATAGGTATTATAGGTTAATCTTCGGTAGTTCTAGTGTTAATATGTTTAAGATTTATAACGATTTGCATTGTTGATATAAAAATAAGATTTTTGTTTTTTAAATTTTGGAAAACATTATTTGCATGATATTAGTCCTTTTCAGAAATTAGTTATTTTGTTAAATATTTCTAAATAACAATAAGTGAAATAGAACCGATATAAATCTTACAATTAATTAAAGAAGATGCCATTTTCGGTCGGGCTAAATCTTGATAGCCTAATAATAATATTTTTGTATGAATTTTGTATACCTTTTCCAATTTAATAAGCTGCTCATTGATTATTTGTCGATCTTAAAACACAGCTTTTTGTTAGAAAAATAAATCCACTTAAAATTAATAATAGATTTAATTTTTGATGCTAATAAGCATTCTATTTAAATCACTGTAAAGAATTTATTGCTAAAAATATTACCTTATTAAAAAAAAATACAATTAAAACATCCGACGCGTACATCAGTAATTATTTTTAAAATATTAATTATTGAGCGCTATTGTAATTTAAACATATTTATGTTTTTCAGATCAAAGTTTGTGTTACAACTCCGCTGCTGCGCATCGTATCTATGTAAGTTAATTTATTTTTTATTTTACCTTCAGATAAGGGATCTGTGAAATGGATCTAAAAATCATTATTAATACATTTATTTATATGTGAAATGTCAAACAGAAAGTGGAAAATCAACCATATCTTTTATTTCATAGATCCATTATTTTAAAATTAATGGCCTTATATGACATGTCAGGAAAAAGGACAAAAACGATAGAAAATATTTTGCAAATACAGCAAACACGATAAAAAAGTAATAAATAATGAATAATGATTTTTGTAAAACAGAATTTGTTTCAAATTTTGATAAAAACATTTCTCTTACATACTTTATATATTTTTTACCGAGCACTCTACGCATAAATAAGATATATTTAATAAACGCGTTGTTTTTTTAGAGTCTTGATTTAAAAGACTCGCACTTCGACAACTTAGCTCGACGTTTTTTTTAATGCAATTTTCCATCATATTTTTGTATTGTAATAGACATTTTATTTACGCTGATTTATTTAAACTCATTTTATTTACCTACTTAGTGATACAACAATTTGGCGCGTATACAGAGTGTCACGATACCTACAACGCGGCCAAGTTACATCGTGTTAAGTCGCTAACAGAAACCGCGAACAGAAATATTTGCGTACCAGTTTAAGTCCAATAAATCGACAGTTATACCGACGTATAATACGATACGCATCGGAACGATATTCATGGCGGTATTGGTAACTGCATATTGACAGTCATTAAATGTGCGTTAAACGTATGTTTCCACTTTAATTATCGTAATGAAACATGAGGCCGTCGAGGAGAGAAAATAGAAAACAGAAAGATAGGGTAGTGAGAGACGATAGAATACTAGAGAGAGAAAATTGCTCGCAAGATAATCGTGCAATATTTGAATGGCGAATAATCGTTTCGCTTCTCAGCTGTGATTACTGTCTCACAATTAATCTTTAATTTAAATGTGATTTTCAATCCGTTCGCGTCTCAAGATACGAGATTATACTTCCAAGTGTCTCACCCGATAAACAAGACTTTTGAGACAAGTTTCAAGTAACTATAAATATACGGGCCTAAGACCTTTCTCACCTGATTGATGATCGTATTCCCCGATGTATCTCCTCGTCAAAAATCTCACTGTCAATGCTGAAACATAATGGAAATATATACTGCTCGCGTATGCAGTTCAAGCGTGACATAATTATGTTGTACGCGGTATAATTGAGTTGGCAAACTATAATGACAAGCTACTCGCGCAACGTCGCGTCTCGAATTCGTATGCATCGCAGTGATCTACATTTCGTCCGTTTGTTACAGTCGCATCTATTTATGCAAGAGAAAAGCAACACGAAAATACTCTCGCTCTCGGTGTCATGATTGTTGTGCTATAAACTATATTTAATATCTCTAATATTTAACCACACGTTGCAAATTCAAGAAACTAGGAATTAGTAAATTGAATCTATATAACTAACTCTCTTGTATAATTATTTCCAACTGCGCAGCAGAAGAATTCATACATGCATTATGAAGTTATATTTATATATCATATATACATTTATATATAATATTATCTAATTTTTATTTAATATAACCATAATGTTACTTTAATGTAAATTTATATGACTCGTGTAACTCTTTTCATGTACTGGAATTTAATAAAAAACCGAAATTAATATTTTATCTTTATATGAAATATATTTTCTCATTGTTCCAATACTGGACGTAACAGTTTTCAATTGTAAAAAAACTTGCAAGATCCGTAACTGGATCTGACAAATAGAAATACATCTAGACGAAACGTTCACTGTTTCTACGGCACTTAATCTTCGACGCTCTATTGAAGCGATGTTCGTTCCATTAGTCTCAATGTTTTGCGTGAAAGTGATGAAAAGAGGTTGATCTCGCACTGACACATGATCTTCTCGATATGATACTACAACTGAACATATTGCGATTCAATCGGGAGAAACGAGAGCTACAACCTAGTGACACGCTTCGAGGTATATACCACACTATTTTTACCACGAACTCGAATCTACCACGGCGCCACAAAACCTTGCGCGATGCATTAACGCCACCGTAGCTTATTTCATTTTGGACGCGTGTGGTAAATACATGTACGGTAAATACAGTAAATACTTTCTTTTCGAATACGAAAACCGCCGGTTTACATCGGTTCGAGTAAGGTCGGCAAACAATCCAAGTTTAATTTTTTGACTGTAAAGTGAACGTTCAGCAAAATTTATAAATTAATATAAATTGGACAATTTACTATTAAAAAAAAAATAATAATAAAAAAATGGAAAAAGGCAATTTTTTAGCCAAATTAATTTAGTTCAATAAATTTGTTCGTTTATAAATGGATTCGTGCAAATATTGTATATATAAACTAAACTAAACAAATATACAAAAATTCTATGAGTGTACATAGATATTAAAATTTGTGTAGGACGTATACCTATATATCTCTGCCTGAAATATATTGTCTAAAATATAGGTCGATTTTTTGATCGACACGGGCACGTGGATGTTTCGAAGGACAGCTAATTTATTAGCGATTGGTTTATTTGCGTTCGAAATTTATGGACCAAGATCATTGAGATGCCTCTTCGTTTCTCCTCGCTTTAATTCCAATGTTATTAAAAGTTTAGAATTTAGCTCTAAATTCTTAGACACATCGAATTTTCTTAACAAATCTTGTTACAAAAATAAAACAAAAATTAGAAGCAAAACTTAAAAAATCAAAATAGTAATTCTCAATTGAAAACAGATAAATAATGAAACAAAACAAAGAGAAATGTGAAAGATTTTCGAAAAAGAATTTAAAATATATCTGCAAAATTAGAACGATATTTTTGAATTATTTTTGTGTTTAGATATTGTCCATTTAATATAAAATACATTATTATTCTATTCTTTATTCACATCGCACAATAAGCTATCAGAGAAAATATCTTCTACATGCTATTACGATATCTTTCAGATGTTTGGGTTGCTTGAAACGTAGAAGAAATAATATTTTCTCGATATAAAGTTTCGATCATAAAGGAATGTTATGGAAAGCATGACGAATCAAAACTCGATGAAGATCCAAGGCGGATTTTGAAGTAAAATTTTATAAATAGCAACCACGTATTTTGCAGCCAACAGAAAAGACGCACAGTTCTGGCGAGGACGGACCAATTATTTATTCATCTATGCCTTTACACTTGCCATTACCAAAAATACACGCGGTTAGCTACTCTCAGGGTCCTCAACGCATATCTCATATATGTATGTATCTTCATCACGTGGAATGGATGGAACGTGATTCTTACGTGCTACTTGCATGCGTACTTGCACTTGACTTTAGAGTGTCGATCGTTTACTATACAAGATTATTATTATTATTTTTTTTAAATATACATCTCCTCCTCTATACTTTTGTTCTCTCGTTCTTCTCTTTGCAATTGTTTGTTTGCAGAACAACAGCGCGACTTCCATGCAATAATGCAGTGTGTAATAGATTTTGTTCTTAATGAGAATTAGAAGAATTAGAGCGTAGCTGCGCGAAAGTATTTCTCAAAGTTTGCTATTAAAATGTTTTTTGATTGACGTAATTAACTTTTATATTAATGATTAGAGCTAGGAAACGTTTGAAAATTGTATTATAGTTAAATAGAAAATCATAAAAGACTGCAAGCATAACTTTGGAATGTGGAAATTCTTTTGTGAAAATTTTATTTTTATTATTAATTTAATTGCTCTATAAGAAATAGCAGTCCGTTTCTTGTTATGCAGTGATTGCATTCTTATTTCTTGATGTATAAGAAAGATACGTTTCATGGAAATTCTATCTTTCTCGTCACGTTAATTTTAATTCATGGCACTTTTACTTTACAATTTTATTATATTAATATTAATGTTTGCATTAATATGGAAAGCTCAATTATGTTTTAATGTGGATTTATTATGGAAGTTTTGTTTTATCGAGATATATTCACTTACCGCTTTTGCCAACTCCTGGTGCTCCTATCACAGCCACCTTAACTTCGCACAGCGAACTCTTCTTTCTTCTGATGCCTCTGATCGCATTTGACGTCATACTACAGGCATTTGTCACTGTAGAAAAATAAATTAAAATAATATTGAGATTATTATACGAAAAATCTGACAAATCTAAGAGAGTTCTTAAATGCATATTAAATTATTCTTTGCCCAAGCAGAGTTTTTTTATCGACACGGACGATGAAAGATAAAGAATGATCTCAAAATATGAAAATAATTTTTAATACTTTGCTCTTACAAAACGAAAAATATTACGCTTCTATGAAAAGAGTAAGTAAATTTGTAAATTAATAGCTATTACCTACCATAAATTTAAAAATTTACATGCATTAAAAAATTGATTTGATTGAAGGATTACTCGCGTGTTTTGTACTTATTAAAGCTTGGTCACGAGATTAGTACTCTGTTGTTTTTTTGGATTACCGAACTCTATTTATCGGGTGTTCCATTTCCTCTAGAGCGCAATAAAAAAAGCGAAAATTTTTACGGCACTTAGTGGCATCCGCCGCTTGTTTCTCTTTGGGCGCGTGTTTGAATAAGTCGCGCTACACTTCGAAAGAAGGTGGGAGCAACACGAACGCCTGTCTAGAAACGAGAGAAAGAGAGACAAAGCGAGGAGCGGATAAGAAGAGAAGGCAAGATGTGACGGGTACATTAATAGAACGGTTTGCACACACATGTTCCGTGGAATCTCGGGAATTTCTTCCACTGTCTAACAATGTACCGGGGTTACGAATATCGGACGCGATGATAATGCGGTTTATTACAAAATTTCCATGTAATCTCGTGCGCGATGACGTAGATTCAACGTCGCCTCTGAATTCATTAAAGTCCACAGCGACTATTTAATCGATCATAACATATTTTTAATTTATGATTGGTAAACAGTTAATAAATCTCCGAACAGCTGTATGCGGAACTGAAAGTGCGCCAAATACTTTCCTCTTAATCTCTAAAACGTTAAAGTATGCACCGATGTATTTAACGACACATTTTCCTAAATGAATGCACGTTAATGGGTCTTGGAACATTTCATCGCGCAACAAAGTAGACGCATAGCGTAGATATAAATAGGTGTCGTAAAAATATAATATTTAACACAAGTAAATGTACTTTTTCGCCGAGTACTTTCACCCTTTCATTGTATAAATGTGGAACATTTCTTAATCTGTTTTTCCATTTATTTTAATATTTTACAATGTTATGGCATTACTTAATAGTATATGAAAAAAGCTATCATAGATTTAAATAATAAAACTATAAAATGAATAAAATATAATTGAATTATTTTTCACGTTTAGAAAAACTCTACTCTTAAACTATTACATTCTTAAACTGTGTTAAGCTTTATACTGTCTGGTATCATATAAAGATATACATGATTATTTGATATGTGATGATTTCGATACATGCTCATCTTTTTCATCGATGAAAAATAAAAATACAATATTAGCAGCCTATAAGCAAATATATGCTATACCTATTGTAACTATGTATGTGTAACTATACATATTTAAGGTACTCTGGAACTTACCGAGTCAGCTAAAATATACTCCGCTACAACACCGGTACAACACTATTGTTTTATTGTTCCGCTTTACACGCTCTACCGGTTCATATCGCGATCAAAGTGTTCGTCGAATAAGGAATGCATAGCTCTAAAATATGCTCTTGAATATGAAATATAGAACGTTTGCAGAATTACCTATTGACAATTAATTTTGAGGCTTAAGATCAAAAGATTGTACGCGCGCGATGCAGACTTGCCACTGGCGATAGGGCATAGCAAATATGTTTGCCTGATCGCGCGATTGAATCATAAGGAGACGGAAGAAGATAGATCGATTGATAATCGCGCGTCTGCCACGTGAACGGCAATAGTTTCGTTCGAATTCGCGGCTTCGTGAACCACCGCGGCTCTTGGCCTCAGCGCGACTGTCTCGTCCCATTCTCTTCTGGCGGCTCGCGAGGCCCGCCGGTTCCCTTATTGCTCTTAAGCCATGTACATGCGGTACCCGCTTCCGGTACAGATGTGCGCGCAGACGAAGGTCGAGATTCGAAACGGCCGATGTCCCTCCGAGCCTCACGTACATACGTGATGTCTTCGCGTCAAAATAAAATTAAAGTGGACGTGCGCGGAAAATCGGGATGTAACCAATGTTTCCTAGAAACGCGGAAATACTTCGCCAAATACTGATTAAATCACGATTAGTGATGATTATAAAAGTCATTACATCAAATTACTTTTAATAAATGCTATATAACTGCTGAGGCAACTAATTTAATAATTATAGAGTATTTTTTACGAATATGTTAATTATCTTTTTATAAGGATTTATAGCGAATAAAAATCTAGCACTATAAACATTTTTTCAAGTTTATAAGTGGCTAAACACATTACACTTTTTTGGACGCAAGATTTTCTATTTAATAATAAAATTATTAGATGTATATGCGTGGATATATGCATAAAATGAATATTGCAATATAACTTATATTTTATTATATTATTAGAGGTATGGAAATGAAGAAAAAAAGAAATACATAAATTTATTCTAAGCCCTTGCAAATAACATAAAAAAAGATATGTCAATGAAAGTAATTGTTGCTATGTAAAAATCGATAAAATACTGTCGTTGATTAACAATTTACTATGATAAAATTATCTTCCTGTCACACTGTTGAGGTAATAATATAGATCTCTGCGTTTATCGACTGCTTTATACTTTACTGCTGCAGATACAATTCGCTCGTTTCGGGGAGCCACATGTTGGTGGACTTGAAAATTTCTTCCTTTCCGACCTCATCATTTTGTTCTCGGTGTCGTCTCGATGCCTCTGGACAACCACCAAACAACCAGTTTACAACTCGCAGCAAAACTAGTTTGATTCGATCTGAATAACGATTTAATTAATTTAGTAGTTTTCTCAATATTAAATATTGCAATTAAATATTGCTATAATAATTATTATAATTGATCATATCTTTTTAATAAACATTTCCAATAAATTTTTGCATTTTAACTTTGTAATTAACGTATCATTTACGGGAAAGTTATTACAAAAAATTATATGTGAATACAAGAACGTAAGAATATAATAATTTTTAAAATTAAAAATATATATATTACAATTTATAATTGTTTTTTTGGAAATAAAAAAAAAGGAAAGAAGAATTAAATTTGTTTTAAAAATTGCATATTAAATATTTCCGCGCAATAATCTGGGAATAGAGTATATTATTCTTTTTTTTATCAGATTCTATTATTACATACCTTTTGTAATCGATGAATTTTCATAACATTCGTGAGTAAAACTCTTTATATCTTGAAGAAATCGACGGCTTTCTTTTCGAAATTCATCATGTAACTCTCGCTTTGTGAATAATTTCTCTATACGTAGTAAATTGTTAATCTATTTTTATTATGTAACATACGCGCAAAATAGTGTAAATTACCATAATGAGGATCCACTGGCTTGTTCATAATTCTTGTCGTGCAATCTTTATTTAATGGATGTTGGGAAGCAATTGTAACTTCCTCTGAAAAATTTCTGAAATGCTTCTGAAAAATTTAATTTTAAGTAAATACATATTAGCATAGGTAATCCTGGTAATCGATCTGAAAATAATTATTATATTTTGTAATTTCTATGTAGGCTCTACTACAATAAATTAGACAGTTAATCTACTATAACAGTTTACAATTTCAATCGTTATATAATAACGTAAAATTTATGTAATAGATATTTATACAAAATAATATTATATTACAATATAATATATATAACGCTTACATATGACCGTATACACATATACATACCATACCATCAACATTTTGTTTATTCTGTAATTTTTCAGTATCAGTATCGATATCGTCGCTTACGTTTTCTTGTTTTTGAGATATAGTCTTGAATTTTCTAAAACATTATAATAATATTTAAAAAAATTTTCTCTTTTATAAAGTCCTTGTTTGCTTTTCTGCAGTTATCATCAGTGTGTTATAATTTACTTGTTCAAAGAATGAACATAATTAATTTGTTCTAAATTATCGAAAATTTTCGTCATCAGTAAATTATTACTAATATAACTATATTTTTGATAATCACTCCTTTCGTACATCAGTTTATATTTGTCATTTTTATCAATAATTTTTGAAATTGTGTGTTGGAATCTGAATCTTAATTCTTACCGCAAATCAGTATTATTTTTTAATTTATCCGCCGTAATTGTATATGGTATGATTTTCATTTCTGGAGAAGTATTCTGTGGAATTATCACATTGTCTTTTTCGCATTTCTCATGGATTATCGTTATCTGTTGTGGGTTGTTGCTACAAGTATTGATATATTCTTATTCCTATTGCATATATATTCCGTAATAATGAATTATATTGTATTATATATATATATATATATATATATATATATTGTATATATTATATATGTCTTGATGTAAGAATTTATGCAATGCAATATAATTCGTTATTTTCAATATAGAAAATACGTGCTATCAAATGCACGTGCTTGATCATTTGCACTCTCCATGTATCAGCTAAATGACATTTTAAAGGTAAAGTACGCAAAAGATCAAATGGTGATTTGGCGGCACATGTCTTATCAAAAATATGTAATTTTCAATGTGTTGAATTATTTAATTTTGTCAGAAATCTGACAATAATATACATAATTATATAAGTCGTATAAAACAATTGTATTTGATATGACATACTTACATGGTTGATACTATCACTGCATCGGATTCCGGTAATACATCGTTGGTCTCATTTCGATGACGATTGTGTCGATGACGTTTCCCATCACAGTGCTTTGTGCGATGTTTCTTACTTTTGTGTTTTCTACGAGATGCTTACACATTATTTATTTGGACATTAATCTTTGCGGCCCGTTAATATTTGCATAATGATGCATAAATAAACCCGCATCTTTTATGGAGATCGTGCTTTTGTAAGTTAATAGTCGCTTTAGTTCATAAATAGAAGGGATAAAATATCTATGCAAAAATATAACTGACCTTATCGATTTATGATTACCGTTGTCGAAGTTCGTCTTGTTACTGTATTTTTGTCCATAATCCTTTGTATCTTCTTCGTATACTTTTCGATATAGTTCTTGTATTCTTAGCTCTTTATTTTGATCATTTTCGTCTCTCCCTTTAATCTTTTCGTGTTCAGTTTTGTTTGTATTTAAGATAAATTTCAATCCGTTTGCAACAGTATCTATTAAGATGCAACATGCTTTTCGAGCATCTAAAAAGACATGTATTAATATAATATAATATATTTACCTATAATATATAATTTATTTACATTTTACATATTATAAGAATTTGAGTCTAGCCACATGAATTCAGCGCAAGTCACTTTATTCTTCTTTGTGATTTAATAATATATAAAGAAAATTTAGCAGAAGTAATTTTGAGAGTTCTGAAAAATTTTCTTTTTTTTATTTTAGCTTAAAATGAAATATATCGAAATGCTTGAAGCAGATATTATTACTACTAAAACTGTATAAACTGATCTGTAATGTATCTTATTATTTTAATAAATCGCGGAAATTTACGGTTAGAAAATATTCTTATAATGCGATATTATATTAAATTTTAATTATGTTTAAAAGTCAATCAAAAATTACAAGCGATAATAAAAGTTTTTTTTCTCGTTTTCTCTCTCTTTCTTTCTCTCTTTCTTCTCTTTCTCTCCTTTCACTTGACATTTTTCCTTTTCCTACTTACATGAACGTGACTTGGGCACGTAATACAAAACGACGCCACACAACATTAACGCGATTAACGAGAGTCGCTTCAGGTAGATGATCCACTCAAGCACGCAGAATTTCTCGTCGAAATAAGCTGATGAGTAAAGAAGGAAGTTATTTGGTCGACGAGAGAGGACATCACTTTCTCTTACCGTATCCATTCCGCGATTTGGCGTACACGCATTGCGTAGCAAACGCGACGATGAGAACTAGAAATTTCACAGTAGATGTTAGACGCATTTGTTTAAGTATTATTTTTCATTATTATATTCCAATCGTTAATCAAAACGTTCCGGAAGAAAGAGAAAAGAAAGAAAGAACTTGAGTGACACACGCGTTCTGAAGCGATGTCCGTTACAGCGTAAGAGGCAATTTCACTTCGTTTCAAGCATTTCCAATTATGTCCACGCTTACGCCTTAATTATCGCTTGATGATCGTAATGGCTAATATGGCGATAAGGCAATTATCGCCAATAGTTATATCACGCACATTTTTATACGGGATTTTCACTTCATAATTATACAGAGACGTGTCGCGTAAAAAGATAATAACACGTGTAAGATTCATATCTTAATTTTTTATTATGCTCTGAGTACTTTACAATATAATACAAAGGAAACAAGTCATATGTATTGACCGTCTTCACTACAATCTAACGAGGGTGGGTTACACGCACGTACACGTACGAGAAAAATATATCATACGGGTCGGTGCGATTGGAATAGCATAGCGTGCGCAAGCGGGGACTCGCACTACTTGCTAAATAGTATCTTTCTAAAGCAACGTTTGCTTCGTGACTTCCGAAACTGTTTGGGGACTGTAGTCTCCAAACAGTTCGATCGGGCAAGAAGCGATACAGCACCTAGATGCGGACTATCTAAGTAAGAACACAACTTAAAGATATTCTTTACGAAATACTGTTTAATTCGATGCAGGTAGATTCTAAATTAAGTGCGACAAGCCGATAAGAATATTCGCTGAACGCCCACTTCTTATCGGCTAGTCCGGGAGAAAACTGTCCAACGACTCCACACAGCCGCCGTATGACAATTAATCCGCGAAAGAAGAGAATACTGTACGCTCACATTTGAACAACAAATTCTATCGCAATGAGGAATCAATCCCGCGAGTTCTATAAGTTCTACAAGACTACGATAACTCTCTTAGCGACAACCATCTCGCGTTATAACTTGTGCTAAATGTAGACTGCACTATCGAAATATCGGGGCAGATGCCAGTGTTTGCTGGATTAAACAAATTAATTTATAATAACGTAATAATACCCTATTATATAATAGAATAGAACGAAATAATAATAATTAATAATCAATAAAATAATAATAATGTGAGAATCTCTCTCATACGCGTGTACGCGCAGCTATTGGTAAAAAAGCAAATGCTATTTATTCGAAGATAACCTTGTGATATGTATTTCCGCTTATTTGGCAAAAATACTCTCGAGGACAAGAGATTGCACTGTCACGAATTACTTAATCCACAACATGATTCATTATTCAAGTCAATTAAGTTGTATGATTGTCTTGACGGAATATCTATAACACAATAGATATACGCAATATAGGCTGACGTTTACGTGGCATCAAAGATTCACTCTTTACATGGCATAATCAGCGCGCGTACACGCGTATAACAACGCAAATGAACGATTTTATACACGAAATGAGGGACGAGTAACGCGATAAAAATGATAACGATGAAATGACGTGCTCCACCGAACCTGGAAGCTGAAGCCTCGATGGAATTAATAATGTTTTTCTTATTTAAAACAAATAAATCTTTCGCAATCAAAACAAATAAAATCTTATAACTTTCTTAAAATTACTCGATCGAACACACACTAATACGCCTTCAAAATATATCATTAAAAGACTCATTAAGCTCTGTTACAATTACTAGGAAAAACGTTTTTTTATAGTATAATTATTATTAGCTGTTATTTGAGAGATTGTCGAAAATTATTGTCATCAAAGAGTTCAAGGATTAATTGGCTAAATACATGAACAATTTCGAGGTTCGATGGTTTGCAAAAGGAATTAACCGATTCGGTAAACGAAGACGCGGTAGTTCTCATTCTTACGCGAAGTGTCTCGCTTTCATTTTGTTGACAGCATTTGTAAGGTGGGTCATCTCGGTATTGAGTTGGGACATCAGGCCCTCCAGTCTATCAACACTGTCGAGGACTTCGATGCGTTGCGTATGCGGATTGAACCTGACCTCGAATGGCCGGCTCATAGTGGCCACCTGTAAGAGAAACCAAGGTTCGTGACTAAGCTCACCTACCAAAGTGAGAAGTAACAGATAACGGAAGTGAACAGGCTACTAGTCTTTATTTGTAATAAATAAAAATTGGAAATATTGGAGTAATCAAGAATATACAAAGAAAAAACTATTCTACTTTGATTCTCTATTATTTTCGAGTTTGTCAATAAGTACATAGCGAAAATTAAATTTACCGAATTTTCCTTGGCAAATTCCAGAAAAGAAATCAAATTCCATTCACAGATAATGCTGGATAACTTTTTCGTACTTACCCAACGACGGAATTTCTCCTTGGCATCCTCGAAACTCTCGGCCACGTAATATATCGGCTGGTATTCTTGATCTTGATACTTCTGGAGAGCGGTAATTGATGGGTCGAAAGCTCGATGTTCGCATTTATCGCTCAATGCGTGCAAGAGCTCGCCGTAGGCTGACAGCAAGCCAGCACCGTAAGCTTTAACTTCGGGACCTTCCTTACAGAGACCGAATTCAATCGTGAACCAATAGATAGTTGATAGCTTCTCGATTTCTTCATCCGAAGCACCGAGAGATGCCAGTCCAATTTCTTGCGAAAATTGAGCGAAACCGGGATCGGCCAGAAGCGGCATATGGCCCAAGAGCTCATGAATGCAGTCTCTGCAAATAGAACAGAATAAATTTAAAGAATAATGCCACATGCTCGTCTTACGCGTCCTTAAATTTGTCCGTTCTATTTCTCCGTTTCGTGCTTAAATTTATCACTTTTAGTTAATTTTAGAGATTCTGAATCAAATTATTGCAATCTGCAATATTTAAGTGCGTAATTTTACATCAGTAGGATTTTAACTGCATTAAATAAATTGAACATTCTAAAATTAATTAAGATACGTCATCACGATAAATGGCGCGTACTCAAGAAGCCATTCGGTTCTTACAATCTCTCTGCAAAACTATACCTACAGTTCTTGGAAATCATAACTGTGACGTGGATCGCTACACGGAGAAACGAGTTCGTAACTGTGGAACTGAGTTATCAACGCCATCGTGTCGTTAAAAGCCAATTAGAGTTCCATTACGAGCTTAGAGAGGCGCGGTAATTCTATTATCATCGTTCTCTGTGTACCGCGGGTGCAGGTTCCCGTCATAACGCAATATCGATTGCCGTGCCAGTTTGACACGAAGGGGCAGCTGTGATGCGGAGCCAGTGCGACCTTTACAATGCCCGATTTTTATGTAAAGATGCGTCGCAGCTTTGTACCTTCGATGCGATATTTTATCGAGTCTCATTACGTCCTAGTGTGTCATGTACAGCGTGTTCTTTTTATCTGTATGCTTTACAGCTCGCACCGAATCATAAAAGTTTCCGAACAAGATGATTTGTAAACGATGTGTGTAATATATTTGAATTTAATCTTTATCCGTCCTTTTATTTAGGATAATTCTCGGATAACGTTATCTCATATATAGAGAATATTTGAAAGAAAGTTTCGGATAATTAGTTTTTTGTCTCGATAGATTCGAATTAACTGACGAAAGTAAAAAAAAAATTAACAAAAAGCACTTACGGTTCGGGAGTGTGATACGGGCTGTTGATGTGGCGGACGTATTGAGTGCTCTGGAATACTCGGAAGGCAAGACTGGACAAGAAGTCCCGCGCCGTCAAGAGACCGGCGGCCGGTCGAAGAGTGAATCCCGTGCTCTTCTTCAAGAAATCGCTGACTTCCTGCAACTGCGGTATACGGTGGGACTCGAAAATCCTCTCCTCTTGCAGTATCTTGAAAACTCTCTGGTATTCCACGCACGCGTGTTTCGGCACCAGGTCCAGGACGGTGTTGAAGACGCACGACCAAGTCTCGTTCTCCGTCTCGGTGTAAGGAATGCAGGGTATCGGGTCGCCGTACTTGTAGGCGAAAGCGATTTCGGCGATGACCTTGCGACGAGCGCGGTACTCTTTATCAGCGAAGCCCGGGTGATTCATGTCGAGATCCGGCTCGTACTTGGTCATCAGGTGGTTGCAATTGTCGAGGTCGGCAGCGTGACGCGGGAACCAGGGATCTTTGATACTGACGGAATTGTCGGCAAGCAGGGTCACGCCGTCCAAGGCCGAGCTCTGTCGTAGATTTCTAATCAGTTGCAACAGATTCTGTCTGTTCATGTTGATCTTAACCAAGACCTCAAATTGCAAACCCTCCTTCTTGGAGGGCCGCGACTCGACATGGGTGATCGTGCCCTTGAAATTTTCGATCGTTTTCAGGATCCTGCCCAGAGCACCGATGCCCTCTCGCAATCTTAATACCAGCGCCGCTTTCTGCACGCCTTGCTCGCTTTCCGTGGATTCGGCTATACTTTTCGCGAGCACTACTTCCTCCTCGGTCAGTCCAGAATCTGCGGAAAATCGAACATCGTCTAGCCTTTGTTTGACAATGACATTCAACATTTTTCGGAATGAACTTGAATTATTCGTCAAATAACCGTTGCCAAGATTTCTCTTAAAAAGATTTTTGTCGCTAAGTGACATCGTTCTATGCAAAGATTCGACATTTGAGAAAATATGAGCGTCTTAATGATATACATATATATATAGTTAGAATGAGAAAAGCGTAAATTTGATCTATGAAACTTTCCCGGGAACGATTCTTTTTGGGGACAACTTCTCGCGAGTACCCTAAGTGACTTCCGCGGACGGTAATAATCGAGCAATTCAAAGTCCATTTTCGCATAGCGCCTTATGCCGTCACGTCGGAAACGGCACCGTCTACTTGGCCGCGGGGGCGACGGAAAAGTGGCAAAGTAGCCGTCATTGTCGTGGGCGCGGACGTGCCGGCGAGATGGAAGGTAACGCGAAAAGGAATAACCGTGTTACACATTTACTGCCACGCAGGGCCGCTTGTGAAATCTCGAGAAAGGCTCCGCGCTCCGGTAATACGATTCTAAATGCACAAAGCGGCCGCGGAGGCCGAAGGCGGGTTGGAAAAAGACGGAAATAGCTCGCAGACGTAATTCACCCCAAGTGTCGACCGAGCACTCGCCCGTTGGTCGACTGTCGACAATGGCGATCGTTTCACCCTCCATTTACCGTCGCCTTCTTCTGTCCTTCTACCGTGCAACACGCGCGCGGTACCTTCTTCGCACGCAATCACCCACTTCCTGTTTCACTTCTATTGCGCAACGTGGCATTTCGCGACACGCGCCGGACTGGACGCAATTACGATCGGGGTTCATAGAAGACGTAATACTTACCATCGTCGTCATCGTCATCCGGTTTTCCATCGCTGTCTGATGAAGCCTCCGCTTTCGCTTCTGAAAGTTATACGTTTCATGCTCATGCTATATGCAACATTTATGCATTTTTGAATACTTGACGGCAAATGCATTTAGCGTCAATCAATTTTATATTACAGTAAATATTATGCGTTGTTGCATTAAATAATAAAGTCGTTGTATTAATAATAACAATCAACGCGATTATGTTCCGTAAAAATGCATGTCACGCTCCAATTATTCAAAAATTGTTATACATTTTGCAACATCTATGTACCTTCTTTCTTTGCTGCGCAAACTAATGACTCGATCTGTTCGTCGTCACTTGATGAAACATCGATGTAATACTCTCCCTGTCCCTGTTGTTCCTGAGTACAAGTAATTGTCTGATCCACGTTCGTATCTATCCGATAACAAAGAAACGAGTCATGCAACATTAACGTCTACATGCGCATATATTGTTTCGCTATGTTCTTGTATGACTTACGTTGGCAAAAAGGTACGTTTTGAAAAGTCTTTTTAATAGTAAACATGCAGTATACATTTCTCTAATACAAGCATATTCATACAAATATAATATTTTAGACAGCAAATCATGCATATATTTAATACAAAAATATTTTGTTTCCATATATCAAACATATACATATATTGACGCGGTAATAAATAATATTATATAGTATAATATTAAAAAGAATTAATCATACCAAATAACATTCACAAGACTCACCATTAGCTCGCTGTCGAGCTTCCTCGAGTACGCTTTGCTTCGTCTGTTTGACGACCAGCGTCTCAAAACGGGCATCGTCTACAAGAGAACGTCGTCGCGCTGGATACCCGTTCTGAAAATATAAATGCAAAGTGCGATTTATATGTATGCATATATAAAATTATAATAAATTAAATTAATAAAAATATTGAAAATATCCATATATAAATTCTGTACGATTAAATCCCAGAGTGCCAATGTACCGCTCTGTGGCATTCACATATTTTATTGCTGACGCACAAGCAATTATAGATATAATTTAGAACTTTAAAGGGCGGATGTCCTTTCGTCTTGACTAGCCAGGTTCTGATTTCCGCGGCGTGGTCTGTCCCTGGCTACCTTTGACGTGAGACGAAACGGAAATCTAACCCGTCAGTACGACCGAGCGTCGCTTAAATCGGATAACGAACAAAAGGGACGGAAATGAATTTTCGCGACTACCATCTTGCTGTCGTTGAAATATCGGAAATGAATTAATTCCGATGGAGGAATGGAAAGGAGCTTGACTATTACCGTTCAGTTCTTAGAAGAAATAAAATTTTATTTTATTATCACTCCCCTAATTAATACCATTTACACTAATACCATTTAGCTTATTTTGCCATTTAATAAAAAAATTTTTACCTGAGATACTTATGTTTCTTTAGCTACATGAATTTTTTTATATGGAAAAGATATCTAGGATTTTATTCGCGAGTGAAGAAATAATAAGTTCTGAGAGACAAAGATTAAAATAGACGTTCCCATTTGACGAAAACAGACAAGAACATGCGCCACCGATCATTCAAATTCCTGGCTGTCGCCGCGTACGTATAGACACCACGTTGGAGACCCAGTTGCGTTTTCCAGCAAAGTCGGTTGGCATAGTTTAGAGAAAGCGTTTAGCAATCCCTTAACAACGCGCATCGTTAAGTGGGCCAAGTACTTTACCGATGGAACGGATGGACTATGTCGAGGAATTGCGACACGCAACGCGATAACAAATCGTAGAAACGGCAAATGCGTGACAAATCTCATCTAAATGCATCGATAAAATCATGAATTAATTAATTTCTATCGTAAAGCCGTCCGGAGTTGTCAGCTGTCTGTGCGAATTGCGATTGTCGTGCGCGAAAGTGACGAATATATGTAAATATTTGTCGCGTAGACAACTGATGTGCGAGACGGTGACTGGCCGTTCGAGGGAAAAAGAATGAAAACTCGGCGCGGCGATAACTCGGCAAATAAACGATGCGAATGTCTAATTGAGCAAACGGCAGGTGCCGGAGGAATGTTGTTTCCGACCTTGTGGAATCGCACGAACGTACGGCCGAAGATGCAAAAGAAACGACCTCGAGTCAGCAAGTCGAGTAATTACCCACTGCACAGCGGAGGAGTCGCGTCTGTAGATGAACAGGATCTCTCTCTTTCTCTCTCCCCCTCCTCTCTCTCTCCTCTCATGCGATCGTGTCAATTTTATTCCGGATACTCATCGCAATTATCTTTAAATATCTAATTAGCCTTTCTAATATTCTTGAAAGACTACATAATATGATATAATGTAGCATCTTAATTAATTAATTTAAAAATTATGCTTTATTTTACTGTAAGAGGTACTTAAATAATTAGTGCAAATGATAGGTTAAATCGGGATGCTTACTCCGAATTGGCTCGATACAAATATATTCATGTGCATCGTGTAAATTTTGTCATCGTTTCTATCGAAAGTTTCGATTTATCCTATTTGTCTACTATATGAATAAGCGTTTCTAATGTATTTCTAGTCAAGCGAATGTCAAGCGATTACGATGATAATGCGGCGTAATGACTTATGGATAATATAACCAAGGTTGATCATTTTAAAATTGCGCTCGCATAACTTAGTTCGCTACGACCTAATTATTACTGCCCAATTATTCGAGGATTTTGCTATCGCGATTGATTTTTATATCTATCCGACAATCATAAAAATCATATTTATAGTTCGTTATTTACAATCCTGTTTTAAATATTAACAGCAAGCTACGAGAAACCACCGTGGAATCGGGCATACATTATATCTACCACGCTGTATGTAACATTCAATCTATTCAAACAATGATTTGTTCAGTTCCAAAAAATTTCCTTTATTAGTAGAATATTTGTAAGTTTTGAGTGTTTGTTTTTTTAAATTATCAAAAATTTCTATATTTTTAGAAGTCTCTGCCTAATGAAAAAAAAACGTATAGAACAAGAAAACAATAATAGGCAATAATAATATAATCGGCAAGTTCCTCGAACATAGTACAAAAGGGCAATTAAGAGCGATTGGAAAAACGCATATCTCGGTAAAGCTCTACCGGGCATTTATCTATGCGTACCAATTCGAACGAGAAGCTTCTAAAACTGCAATTATACAGTTGAATGCACGACCGAGATAGCAAGCCATATATGCACACATCGAAATCCCGCATTAATATGATCCTTCTCATCCTGGTAGAGAGAGACAGGTCGCTGTGGTCCGGGCGAAATAGCCGGCGTTTAAGCAAAACGGTTAGCATAGCAAATGTTATACGCGTATATATGTATAGATGAATATGCATGCAGCACGCGCACGCGAGTTGCACGTGCGACGCGGATTGCAGCGCGCGTGCAGCGGGCTTCCGAAGGCGAATAACGGGTGCAGCGTTCAGGGCCTCTTTCGCATGTCTCTCTCTTTTTCTCTTTCTCAGCCGCTCTATACAACTCTATATTACTTCACTCTCATATTTATAACATATTCATAATTATCATGCGCGAGGCCGGAGATTGATTTTGCAACGGCGACGATATAATCCCGCTCAATACGATCGATCGGCAATAGTGGCCGAGATACCGAGAGGATGCTATCAGATCGCGTTGTAGAATCACAAACAAATCCGCTAATCCGCGGTGTAATTCTGTCACGAATTCGCCGATCGCTCTAATGTTATTCTAAAGCGGAGTTTAAACAAGTGACCGCGTGGACGGATGCTTCTAGGGCAAGGTGATTGGCTTGAGGAAAACAACCCATAATCGCTCACGATCATCAGTTGCTATATCGGAATCCAGGCTCGAATCAGAATTTTCGCAAAAAAAAGAAACTGATACGACCGGTTTTATCACGGTTGAAAAGATAACAAAAAATGTTGGACATATAAAAATTAATTTATTAATTTCAATTAGATAACGAAGCTGTTTAACTAGCTTTATTTAGCTTAAATTATTTAAATCGGTTGCATACCCGGAATAACAGAAACGCGAAATAGTATCCGCATTGGCGACGCGATCGCGGTAGGAAATTTACTCAAGGTCGGTTTACTTTTCACCCCGCTGCTCGCGCGATAACTATCGATTGTGCATAACCGATTCTAGATTTGATCTGGTTCAGCATCTAGATCCGGCGCGTGTGCGCATGCACAAGTTCCGTTCGAATGACTCAGACTCGTCATGATCGTCAAATAAATAAAAATCGTGGTTATTACGCGCGTAATTTAAAGCGAACAAGTGCAATTGTATTTTGTATAAAATCGAGAATATTAAGTGCGCGCGTTATATAGCTACATTTGCTTCTGAGATTTATCATTTCAAACACAACAGAAAGACACTACTCGCCGGAATTGAAATCGCCAGATACTTTCCGGCGGATACTCTCCGGCAGATGCTTTCTTCTAGATTAAAGAATATAATTGAAAGATTTAAATTATTTAGGATCGGTTGTTCCAATCTGTTGGTAAGCTAACTAATAGTTAAATTATATGTCTTTGTCTAATTTAAAGGAAAAATCAAAACATACATATGATTTAACTGTTAGTTAATTTACCAACAGGTTGGAACAACCGGCCCTTAAAAAATCTGTATATTTTCGAAAATTTATAATACTAATTACATATATTTACATATAGAATTATCCTCTTGATTTTCTATTTAATGCAGTTTTAAATTTCACTAATTTATAGTGAGTTGTGTCTACCTACGCACATTAGCGGTCCATAGTATTCTATGGACTGCTAATATGCGCGGAGAAAGCGTAAGATTGACCAAGTCGTCACACCGAAGTGACGTGTTCTCGTATTTATATAGACAGATGCAAATAACAAATCATACAATGCTTAGAGGAAGTCCGGGTGTCGTCTTGAAAAGAAAGCACAGAGACCAAATCCGAGACACGTTTAGGTATTAATCTTAAAAAATATTGTGTTAGGGAATATTAATTTTTTTACTCGTCGGTAACGGTACCTAACGTGCGCAACATCGCAATTATGAATGAGGACTGCAATATTCTGGGAAAAAGTACGCGAGTCTGCGATTTATTAGCATTCAAATCCGCAAACAGCGATGTGTAAGCTGTTCGCGCTAGTAGCATTTTTGCAATAAATCGCGACCATTCGGAAAAGTCACAGTAGGAGTCGAAAAGATCGAGGTGACGATTACGATGTATGTTTAGCGCGGTTGTTAAACAGATAAGTACGGTATCACGTGAAAAATGAGACATAGACCTTGCCTGTTGTTCTTACGCCGTTAAGAAATTTCGCATCGTCGTTACAGGAAAATGCGTACTTTACGAAGAAAAAAAAGCGAATAATCTCGTAAATGCGGCGATTATAAGTTGTCACTTATTGGACGCGAATAGAAACGGAATTGGCCTTGCTATCGTAATCCATAGTGAATTATACACGTGACGCAAAAACGAAAGAAAAACGTGACAGCCTCGAAAAAGTATCGATTAAAATCCATTAATGTGCGATAAAGATTCTAGAGATAAAATATAGTTACGTGAGGAAAGACGAGTTCTTGCAAGTTGTAATTTGCAAAATAGACGTATATATATGTACGGTACGTATTAAAAAATACTGTTACACGTCGATTCCAGTTAATATTACGTATTCGAGAATGACTACGCAGAGACAATCGATATAATTGCAAGTCTCACGTAAAACCGTTTACAATTGTTTATTTCTGTTATTACACTAATCGTCGTGGAACATGTGCAAATGCATCAAGTTTTATGCATCAAGTAGAAGTGCAAACATTCGCGAGAGAAAGGGGGTGAGGCGAAAATAATTTTAACGATTTGCGTAACGTCTGGCGAGAAGAAAGGACACTATTTATCTTTCGATGAGTTTCAGATAGATTGAAAAGTAAATTCGCGGCGAGTTAAAAGAATTGCCGGTTTCTCCCAACCGCCGCCGCATCTTCCTGTAATCGAAAACAGCTGACTTGTGACCGGCTACTTCCTCGTGTAATCTTGTTGGGACTCACGCTTCTTCAACAGATTGAATTTTTCGCGCCTGCTAAGTGCCATAGATCTTGCATCAGCTTTTTTGCGCGAATTTCAAGCTTATGCAAATTTATGCACGAAGCGAACGGGACATTGAACGGATTATTTCTTCGTATCTTTCTTATCATGTTTTCTGATTTTAACCAGAGCAAAAAAAGAAATGCATTACTGAAATGCCAGATTCGCAACGGACTAACATTGAGATTATAATCTTCCTTTATTTATTATTCTATGTAATTCAATTGAAATGTTTGCTTACTGTTTGTGTGCTTTATACAAATATTGTATGTATATATATTTAATCACATGTTTACTATTTTGATAAGTGACCAGAATCTGAAGTGACCGAATGATTTGAAAACGTCAACACTTTGCTCCAGACCGGTTTTGTAGATTACTGGATTGGGAAAATATTCTATGATTAAGCCCACATATACAAAAATGTGACCTCGACAATTAAATATTCATTAATATTGCGACAAGGTCAATAACATTGCGTAAACAGGATAATAACGCAGCGCATTTACTTTCTCTGCGCGAGGACTCTTCTCCGTTTCGCCGGGCCTACGTGAGAATTTCACTTGCGTTGGTCTCCGGTTATTAAGATTGAGAAAGAGCGGAACCGACACACATGCACCTTTAAGCGATTTTCTGACGCAATTTTTTCACCCATTTCGAAATATACCGTTAGTCAGAAAAATCTCGAGAATCTAACTACAAAAGCAAACACTCGCTATGTACAGAAATCGTATAATTAAGCCAGAGCGCGTGGCGTAGCAGTCGTGAGACACTCGTGTCTCTGTAATGAATACAAATAAGTGCATGCAATTTTATATAATTCAATAAATAATATACTGTCGCATATACAACAAGATCAAGTTTTGCAACTGCGTTTGTCGAAATATAAGAATTCTCGTGTTAAGAAACTAGAGTGACATTTTCAGCCGTCTTCAGAGACGTTTGTGCATGTAACGGTGATTTAAACGAACGGTTGAATTCGCGCGCTTACCAAGGTCTTTTTGATCGAACCTGTTGCTCTTGACATGCACGCGAATAGAACAATAGAAGCATTTTGACAATAGCAAATATAACAATTTTTCACAAATAAAATGTAAACGACAAATTTATCAAACACGATTTTTTTATAGAGAAAAACAAATATACAAACAAAAGTAAAGTTATTTTATATCAAAATATTTTTTAAGTAATATTTATTATTTTGCGAAACGTTATTTTTTATTTGTCTAACAAGAATTATATTTTTATTTACCTAAAAATGTATTTATGAATTGAAGCTTTCAACATTCTCTCTCATTCTCGTTTTTTGCAATACTTTTAACAACTTTTGCATTATTTTTATCGCGAGTCTAGTTATTTATCAAATTATTTAAAAATAAGACTTACCTCAATACTGTAAGACTTCTTGATGGCGAACATTTCGCGGTTCTTCTGAGCGGCTGCGACTGCCATCGTATCTTCTTTGTCACTCCTCTTTCTCTGATAACGATTAGTTTAGGCGGTTTTTTTCTCAATTCGACGGTCGATCGACTTAGGCGTCTTTCTATCGTCGGTTCTCGGCCTGATAGTGCTCAATGCAGCTGAAGGTGATGTGCGTGAGCTCTTCACTGCCGGTTGCGAGAAATTACACGAATGGACTCCCCGTTGCGCGCTTTCCGACTTTAATATCCCGATATGCTTCGGCTACGTCCTCTTCGGCCTCGATCCGTCCGATCTGCTACGGTTCGACTACGACAAACGACGACGACGGGACGTCGGCAACGACAACGAGCCTCTACTACTTAAGTCCGCTTTGGACGGAGCGTACGAGCGAATGCGTCTACGGGGCGGATTGCCGCCGCATATAAACGTTGCCTCCCTTCACCGCCTGCTAATGCCGGGGTCAGGGGTGCCCCCACCCTATCGTCGTTTCGGGTGGTCCACCAGCAGCAGCCGCCGCTACCACCACCGTCGTCGCCGTTACAGCCGTCGTTGCCGTCACAGCGCCGCCGGCGCTGCTGCCATTGACAAAGTCCATCACGAGGGGATCCCTCGCCTATAGCTGTTGATATTTTCATATGTCATATTGGATTCTCGTAGGACACGCATCTTTCATTGAACAACACGATAACGGAAATGTTTCGTTACATAAATGATAATAATGAAAGTTATACAAGATAGGTGCTGACATAGTTGTAAATTCATTACCCCTCCCCTCATGCAGATCAATTAATCCTTTTTATGATAGATATCTAGTATATAGTATCTTAGTATATGATATAATCAATTAGTATATATATGATTGAATCTGCTATATGATATACAGAAAACAATGCATTGTCTAAAAATCCCAACAAAGATATTGAATGTTTAATGTTAAAATTGATAACATTTTAAATTAATAACAATAATTAACAAAATAATTTCAAAAAAATTTGAGCAGTAATCCTTGATTCTTTGCTGTTAAAAAAATGGCATGTTGCCTGTCAAAAATATGCTTTTCAAAATTGATATTGAAAGAAATTGTGGCAGGACATGCAAATGAGACGAAAGATCAAGTTATCAATATCGTTTTCCGGATTCGGCGTATTTATAACTTGCGCTTAAAATAGGACCATTTATTTCGGCGAATTGGTTTCGATCATTTGCAAAGAGAGCATATTTAGAAATATAATGATATATAAATTATTGCGTATAATTATTATTACATAAATCATAAAAAATTATAATTATACATATATATAATTAATATTAGCAATATATCTATAATTTATTCATGTAAAAATTATTTCTAAGCTCTCTCTTCGCAAATGCTACTATCGGAATATTGAATTTAAAAAATGTGCGACATAGATTGACAGGGAATTCTTTAGCAATGATAAAAGTAATAGTAAAAGAGAGCTCACGCATAATTATTACGTTATTTCTTAATGAGCGCTATCGACATGTTATGATTTAATTTTGCAGATAAATCATGCATTCCTCAAAGCTATCTGTTCTTGACGATCTACAGATATGTCTTAAAGAAAAAAAAAGTATAAATCATAAATAAAATATTTGTATTAGCAAAAGAAGGTAAAAAGAAACAGAATTAATGAATATTGAACAAGTATTTTTCAAGCTATGTATAATATGTATGTCAGAAAATATATGTATAACATCGCAAAAACATGAAGTCAATGCAAAGATTTCAAAATCAAAAGCAAAGATTATTTCTTAAATTTTGCATAGAGGCAAGTTTTAGTTAAGTTTTAGTTCAGTATTAGATATATCACAAGCACACGAAGATCAACTAGACAAATTAAACAGCCAGTTTTTTACTTTTTGTTTAAAAAAAGGTATCTATTAAAGGTAATTTACCAGTTGACGTCGCTTTGGCTTTGCGTAAACCATAGGAAAGGTTAAACCACGATCGGCTTTGCGTCCGCGTCGTCGGAACTAGCTTCTCGCAAATGTGACGTGCGCGCGATCACGCATACGCTCGATCCTCAGTATACCGATCCGTTCGATCGTCACTTCTGTGCGTCACGCATTCACGTGCGTATACGTACGTATATACGCACGTACGCACGCACGGGAGGCAAACGATCGAGGCGCGTGCAATCGAGTGATCGGAGAAAGATCTTATACAAGAGAAAATGCACGTGTTAGCTTTTTTACGGCTTTCTAAAGACACAACTGCAAACGATCCGGCCTCTGTCGTGCATTCGTCGACAATGGTGCATTCGGTAGGTGTGTCAGTAATATTATAATGAATATTTAACAGGCGGCGGCGGCACGATCATATACATAATGACACGATGTATATATAAGCGTGTACGGAAATAGAAAAATATTGAATTTGCATATGCACGGCGTTGTGTAACGGAGGCTGGACGGAGATCCAGAGACTTCGGAAATTCGATTATTCTTGATTAATGGTCTCGCGAGATCATTTAGATATATGATAACATTCCTAGAAAAACTTATCGACTGAAAACGTAGATCAATGAGAGGGAAAACGTGTATATATTATTCAAATTAATGCTCAAAGAAACACGTGTCCAGATGTTTGACGCACGTAATGAGCCAAACATTCATTAATTCAAACGATCGATCGCTGAAAATTTGAGAATAATACACTACGAGAATAATAAAAACAATCCTTTGATATAGACAGGTGAAATTAATGCGAAAAAGATGACCGGACTATACGGGATTGCCTGGACATTAGTAATCCATGTTAATATTTGGTATTTTTTTAATTGTTAACATTAATTTAAATATCGGGTTTTTCCAAAAATTACGGAAGCGATGCAATATTTGTTTGACCGGTGGGCAACCGTTTCGTGATAATTCATTAATTTACCGCGTATTGATGACATTTTCCTCAGACGTCATTCAGGTGTGGCAGCAGCGCATCATATGATCGACGTCACGGAGTCGCGTCGCTTGGACTTGGAGGCACGAATAGCCGGGGACTCCCGAGTGGCCGAGTTGAGTTCTGTCGATCTCCTTAGCGGCCAATCCGGTTTCGAAGAATCCGAAGTGTGGATTCCCAGGCTGGGAGTTTCCAAGGGTAATCTTCACCAAGCAAAAGAACCGTTCGATTGCAGCGTTGGTGAATCATTGAGAATATCGCGATAATGCAACCCGTGTGGACACGGGTAATTATTGCTTTCACTCTGCATCGTTAACGTTTTGTCTTTACGATAACGGGGGAAGTACATGTGGACTTTAAGTTATCCACATAACTAAACAGTTGATGCTGTTTACGATTAGTTATATAGATAAGTGGGTCAACATGTTTATTTTATTTTATATATATATATATATATATTTTTTTTTTTTTTAATTCTTTTTAGAAACAGTAAAAATATTTAGATTTAATTACAGTTTTTATTTTATAATGTTTAAGAAAAAAATTTATTAAGGAAAAACAAAAAAAATATATATGTATATATTTGACCTATATATTTTACTTATTTTTAAAAAAAGCACGGTTGACTACAATTGTAAAGTAATATCACAATATTGTAAATTTATTTTATAGGAAAGATACAAATGTATGTGAATTTCGCGGTTTCGTATATAAACTCTAATTTAACGTTTTACTTAAGCTGGTTTATCCGCATTTATTCATCATGATTATGCAACTAGATATTTGCATATTGTCTATCGCTTCTATTGCGTATAAAAATATTTCGGTATTTATCCTCATCATGTTGAGACTAATCAATAGTCTGCGCGTATATCTCTCTCATTTATTGATAGCATATCGATTGCATAGTGACCCTTGGGAGTAAGGCGATTTATCTGTGAATATGTTTATCATTAAATAGCTAACTATATATTTGCATTTGCTCTTATAAAATAATTACATATTATTGAAATAGTAACAGAAAGGGCACAATTATTAAATGACAATAATTAGAATAAAATTTAAAAACGGTATATAAAAATGAAACACAAAGTTATTGGAATCCGAAAGCTTGAACACTTTAATTACGCATTTTGAACTTTGTCTTTGGAAAACTTTACTAAAACTTTCTCGATTACAGAAATTTGATTAATAATAATCGATTTTGTGTTAAAAATGATTAAACTAGGTAACTCGATCGATGCAGATGAATCACTACTAGCCTTTGGCCGGCGAGTTAATTTTATTATTGTTGCGCGGAGCAAACTTTAAGGACAAAAGAATCGATTGTTTCCAGAATTATGTTTCGTGTCGTGCAGAGATTTGCGACGGAGGCCACTCGACTATTTGCGATCTTAAAATCTAATACATATATTTTAACAATATTTTTATTTAATTTTATAATAATAATAGTTATGTATTTACGGCAGTTTTCTTATTGCGCAGAACGTATCAGATACGGAAATATATCAATGCAATGATATTTTAAATTATCGAATCGTGACCGGATATACATACATACATATGTATTGTATTTATATATATATATATATATATATATATATATATATATATGGACTGTACGTATGTTCGCCACCGTTATACCAAATGAGACGCGATCTTACTTTCATGTATCAAGGCCGCTTCGTATGTTCAGAGACGGAGCGGCACTTGTTCTACGTCAAGACTTACGTGATTGAGATCCAGACTGTAATTAGACATTTCATAAGTTCTGAGCCGATAAACCGAGCGGATTAGTGCGAGGAAAGCGTCTAAAAAGGCTAAAAAATGACCCCAACCTACTTGCATTAATACACGAACAAATGTATCAATTGTCGAATTGATAGTTTTGTATCTTTTGAATTTGGTGAGAGAATTTGTAGTTAATAAATGCAAAAGCGAGTATTGTGTCGCTACTTTTATACCGATATACAATTTACATGATTTATTAGACTTGATAACGCATTATGCAAAAGTTGTCATGTAACAATTTTAATATAAATTAATAGAATGTACACGTAATTTAACTTTCGTGTTTTTCACTAGATCGGTATATTGAAAACTGGATTCATTGATTTGAATCATCTAATTAAAGCACTAATTCACATATTCGAGAGAAATATTGCATTTATATAGTAATCGAAGCATTTTACATGTATCGAACTTTTATGAAATCTCATAACAGAAGCATATTAATTACTAATTTTATATTATGCATTTTTTATTATTCTTATATCACGTTTATAGAACGCGCGACTAAAATACGCTATGCACTGAATATTGCATGCGTTAAATAAAGGTGTGCTTGGTTTGCGCGAATAAAAACTTTTGTGCTCGAAATGTTTAATTAATTACTTTTATCCCTCCGTCGTCGCCTGGTTGGGTCTGAGAGACCCACCAGTATGCTTTTGAAGAAATAACTTCGTAATCGGGAACGCTGGCGGCCTGAATATTTTAGTAGTTGCTGTTTATATGTCGTGCTCGCACCATTTTATAAGTTCACGAAAACATAAAATAAATAATACTTTTGATAAAAATTTGATATTATGATTATACCAGGATATTTCAAACTTTCGGCGGTCTGTCAGACCCGATCAGGCGCACCGCGTTAAAAGATTCACCAAATGCATGGAAGGTTATTAACGGGATAAACTTAGGTTTTATAAACTCAGACCGGCGCAAGATTTCGACATCAAGTATGCAATAGACATGTGCGATCGCGTGAGTGTAATTTATCGCATAAACTTATCAAAAATATAATCGCTTAAGAGAGGTTTGTATTATATACGCAACACCAATATGTCATGCGTTAGCAAAGATATATGATTTATAAATTTACTATCGTACGACTTTTATAATTTCCCGCTGTGTAAAGCAGAATGCCAACTGATCTGTTCTTATCATCGATAAAACGCCGCGTGGTAATGTTAGGAATGGAGAAAATCTCGTTATTTGTCATTAAATTCTAAATTATTTGCTAAATGCCTATCGTTTCTTAAGACAGAAGAAATCAAATGCTTCAATGCACATATTTTCTGGAAAAAAAAATTTTATATTTAATAACTTAAAAAGTATAATTCTTCAATATTATATAACTCTTACCAGTTACATCCTGAAAAGAGAGAAGACATTTTTTTATCCTTAATTGGACTTTTAGAGATAAAGATTAAAGTTTTATAAGAATTGGTTAATTTTAATTCTAATTAATTTAATTAATTTTTTATCTTTTTATGATTATGTAAAGAGTATTGTTTTCTCTTTTTTGTTGCTAAAAATTAAATTTTTTGCATCGTAGAACTTTTCCAGTTATTCGAGGAAAATTTGAGTATATCAATCTTCCTCTTTTATTTCACTTTTTTTCTCTCACAGAATATATTCAAGATTAAATGAAACGCTTAAAGAATTTTCCTTGTATCCGATGTGTTTTCGCACGCATACGTGACGGAAAACATTCAGTTTTTTTAATAACACATTAAAATTAATACCCTAGTTTAGATTTCCTTAATGTAAGGAAATCAAATACGAAACGTCATATTTCTAGATATTGAAATAATTCCTCTTCATTCATAAATATTACATGACCAATGAGAAATGTGATTCATTAACTTGGGATTACTGCTTTTTTATGCGATTCATCAAAATACTACTGTTTAAGGACATAACGTATAGACGCATGTCTTTGTTTGAAAAACTCATTGTCAGTTGAGAGTTTATACAATGTTTACATCATCGTAGCTCTAACGTAATTAGAATCCAACAAGACTTTTATTAATTATAGCGATTTCCCAATCTTTTTGCTAGTTTGCTATTTTGCTATTTTAAATAATATTAAATAATTTAGATTTTTTAGAAAGATTTTTAACATTTTATTTATATACTTAAAAGGCTCTGAGATGATTAAAAATCAAACGTAAAAAGAGGGCATAAAGCCGTAACAAGGTCTTCGTGTTAAGTTCTTTAATAAATATTTTATTTATAGATATCGCTTTATGAATTCTATAATATAATTCAGATTTATCAGATTAATAAAACCCCATGATAATATTCAAAAAGTGATTTTAGAAATAAATAAATAAATATATACAAGATTGTGAAAAAATTGTAGGTATTATTTGTATAATATTTATACTTATTATTTTGCATAACTCGCGATTAAATATATATTGACAAAAAAAATAAGGATTATTTTTCGAAAAAATGATGATTGATGGAGAAGTATTTCGAGATAATTATACTCATATTTTTATAATTTATATATTGCTCGATAGCTTTTATCAATGTCGATAATCGACGCATGCTAATGCCCGGACTCTATTATACAATAGCCAGGTAATAATTTTCTTAATGCAAATAGATCGATTATAAACGAGCCTTGGAAGCGTCGGCGTTTCATAGGCGACATGAGAGCTCAATTATGATAATTATTGCATTAATAAAGTCGTCTAATCACTTTTTAATCGCCGTGTGATATTGCCTATTAATAATTTCCTGTGTATAGAGAATCCACATAGTCCACCTAAGACGACAATCTAATCGTTTCCAAAATTTAATTTAATTTGACGTTTAAAATTGAATTGGATGCACATATACTTAGCAATTTGGTTTACTGCGGGTATAGTAAACAGAGATATGATATTAGATAATCTTACAACATTATCATAATATTTTGCCGTAATTGAAATGAGTAATACGATCATACTTATAATTCTTGTAGTGGTAGTTTGCACTTTACTCGCCGGAAATTTACATATTATACATAACTCTAGACTCATTTAGATACGCAGAAAATTGATGCGGGAAAGACCGATTTACGCAGGCACGCAGTAATTATCACACTGCGTAATTATCATGCAGTATTTCGCTTTTATGAGATAAGCCAGAATTATTGTCACGATAGAGATAGCCATGACATTTATCGTCCATTGAACGTACTCGTAACTCCAACCACTTGCGATAATTGCGATTTATCCTGAAAATCAAATCAGTAACGTGTAAATAAAAAAGAAATGTGTGAAGAAACCGCATATAATCGAACGAGAATAAAATATTAATTATTCATCAGAAGCGTCTAGCTCTCGTTGTATAAATTTTATCCATTTACATATCTATTGTATAATTTTTCGCGCACGCATGATTCATCTTTCGTACATATCGCGGAATAATCGCTTGCAGAGATTGTAAAAGTGTAACCGATTTTTATTTAATCGGTTCATTAGATGCACTTGTTTTGATCGTAGTTATTCAGGAATATTCCGCGTTCAGTTTACAAATCTACAACGGATTTTATGCAAATGAGATTATACAATTGAGGAAATAACTCTTATAATAACATCTCGATCGGAAATTCCGCGGATAAATGAATATCTAGTTCTAGTTGATAGTCCTTGAGGGGCATTCAGCATTCATATCATAACAGCAATAAAAACGTTTCGATGATATCTAACTGATTAATTTTTTTAATAATGCTGATTCTAATGTAATATATATATGCAATATATACACTACATTATAATATGCAACAGTTAATCGACAGATGAAATGCATGTTTTTATGATTAATGGGAAGATATATATTAAATTTTGTGAATCGTCCAAAACTGAATGAATGCAAATAAGGAATAGCTGCCTGTAAATAAGATTAATTTTTACTTGTACATATTGTCTTGCTAATGAATATAATCATAAGTTATACAAGACCAAAGAGAATTTTTTGTTATATTTTACCCTTAAATACCAAGGAATTTTTAAAATACTAGACACTACAGACGCGCGCTACGCGCGCGCTATTTATCTTTAACATTTCACTATTAACCCTATTATACACAACTGTCAAAATATACAATGACAGCTGCAAATGAAGTAAGCGCAGCAAGAAAACCAATCGGCATCGCGGAAAAGCGGCAACAATAAACTTCACATCTCCTTTTTAGAAAAGGATACAAAACATTTTACAAACAACGTGATAAAAATTACCAAGCAGATTGGTAAATTCTTGGTGGTATATGTTGTCCCACGACTACCGTGATTTCAGAGTAAATTTTAAGAGAAAATTCTCTCCGTGCAATAATGAAAAATACGAAACAAGAATAAACTGGACTTCAGCAACAGCGCGAGTCGCTGTAAAATTATAAATAAAAGAATAAGGCTACGGTCAACGTGACGCTACAAATGCTTTGGAGCGTTCTTCTTCTCTTTCTTTCTTCATTGAAAGAAAAGAGAAGAGGAATGCTTCAAAGCATTTGTAGCGTCACGTTGACCGTAGCCTAATAGTGATGCTTGAAAGTATATATACGCTACCATATCTACGCGGTCGATTCGCAAAGGGAACGCAAATAATTCGTAACTTTTCCACAAAAGAAACCGAACTATTTTCTCTCTGTCGAGTTCAATGCCTCTCCCTCTCTTTTTTCGTCCTAACCGGTGTGTGGTGAGGTCGATTAGTTCGAGCGACGCATGCACTGATAAAGTCGACGATTACTCACTCGTGGCGATCAGCAGCACCGTGAAACAGAAAGCAATCCGATCTCGGCCGGAACTGGAGAGCCAAGGACTAATTATCCGGCGACGGACGACAGATCGTTTTGTGATTCCGTCTCAACGATCTAAATCCGACAATGATAGAGCCGGTTCCGTTTTACCGGTCAATACTTCTAATTGATTCGTTCCGGGCTATAACACCCGGCAGAACAAAGCAATTTTTGTCCGCAAAATACGTTAACGTGACTCACGGCGATTGTACGAAAAACTTTGGTGTAATAGAATAAGCACGCTTAGATAGATGTGCAGTCGAGCCGTGACAGATCGCACGCGATTTTAAATATATATAATATTAATCGTGTTATAGCTTAATTTAATAAGATTATAATGAAACTTAACTTATTTCTGTTATTGCTGTAAGAGGAGAAATTAGTTTTAAAGATGTTACTTGGAAACAAGAAACAAGTTTTAAGAGTATTTGCGTCTTAATTCTTATAAAGATAAATAAGAGAAACGCGTTTATCCATATTTCTTGTAACAATTTAAAAAGCTATTCGTCAAGCACATGTGTTAATCACACGCAAGAGCTAAGTGCAAAGAGGCATTAATATGATAAAAGATCGTCGGTTTTCTGAAGCCTATATATGTTAACAGTCGAAGATTAACATATTTTCTAGCTGTTGTTATCAAAGTAGGGATCTTTGAAAAGGTATAATGGGCTTTTATTTTCTCTTTGCATTTGTCTCAGACACATATTCATTTTTCTAATTGAATATAAATTACTTTGTACAATGTAATAGTTGACGTATTTGTTGATCATAGTTTCCACGTTAAGAGATGCGAAAGAATTTTAGCAATATATTTGTGTGTGTTTTTTAAACAATATGATGTCCTTAAAAATAATTATCCGTATTAATACATTAAAAATCCATAATATCTGATTTTATACATCTTAGAAGATAAATATAGTTCACATTTGCGTATTACACATTTGTGTATTACATAATTCTTAGATTGTTGTTATGTTTTTCGATCTTCTTTAATGCGTGATATTTACGTAACGCAAATGCGTTTGAATTTAAAATGCTTTATCGTATAATAGGTTGTGATACTGATTGTGAGTGATGATTATATCACTCTGGCTAATTGCACAATAATTACAGTTATATCATACGGTAATATAGATACATAGTAATGTAGCGTTACTTACTTAGTTAAAAATGATTAAACGCTATAGATACACTTCTACATTCGATAATGCATTGGATACAAGCTGAGCCTAGAAGTCATTAAATCGATTCAAGTGATTTTGCTCTAAGATGCGAGATTATATTCCTCAATAACGCTTCCCTATCAACGTCATCGTCTATAGTTTACCTTTTCGTGATAGTCGTTAATTGTGGTGCTAAAAGAAAGTGACCATGGGTCAGTAACCGAGGAAATGGCGCGGATAAATCCCTATAATATACACGATACCGCAAAGCAATCTTATTATATCTCATTAACTCACTCAACGCTCGTGAAATATCGTGAAATTTAAAGATTTTATCCTGGCAAACTGGAATACTTATGTTTAAGTATGTTCGTACGTTCAGAGATGCCTCGTCGGTTCCTTCTCTAGTTCTCCTTGGCTGCGTTCGTTTTGGGCGCTTTCGTGCTGAAAGTGTCAGTCTATCTTTATTGCTCATTACATGTTGAAAAAAGATGGAGTGATGCTTTCAGCACGAAAGCACCCAAAGCGAACGCAGCCCTTATCTCTGGCGGATCATATATTTGTGGGAGATTCTTCGAAAAGGATCAATGCAACGCGTGTATTTAATTTGTCACATGCTCGCGACTTCGTGCAAAGGAAAAGGGTACAAAAGATAAACTGGATCTCCTTGTGCATAACCATTTTCTATGTGGCTTTTTATTTCGCTTTCGTGGTACACCTGACAGCTGTGTAGTCCTCTGTAAACATTTGCTCGCACTTATGGAGAACTCTTGTATTTATATTTTATGCGATAATTATATGCGCGGACGAGTACCGTCTCATGATTCACTTTCATTTCTTTGAACATATATGTAGAAGGTGAATGATATCTCGATAGTTAGAAGAATCCTGTTTTCGAATCTCTTAAAATAGTGTTATAAATATTATTATAGTTATTAATGCATATCATTGTTTCAAAATACCGAAATATCTGAAATATAATAATATTATTTTTATTAATAGAAGTTCTTTATTTTCTCGAAAATTTTATTTATTAAATGTATATCGAGTAAATTAAAACAGTAATTTGTAAGGTATATTTAATACAAAAACGTAAAACGTTAAAAGCGAACGTTTTTAGAATATATAAATCTAAACTCTAGTCAAATTGTCTATTTTTTTAATAACTACAATAATTTAAATTTCTAGGAGGGATTTTCTCGTTCGACAATATACATAAAAAGAAAATAACTTACATAGAACGAGAATATTTAATTTTTAATACAAGATACATTCTTGAATTAAATTCGAAGCTCCATTTTGCAGATATTATTGAAACCAAATGCCAATGTGACGGAACGAATGGAAAATCACAATAATGGAAACATTTTCGCGGTTTGTGGAAACGTCTTCGTGAACGAAATCACGCATGCGATCGATAGCTCTTCGATTCTATATAACGCGGCAAGTCGCTCTGGGAGTGACGGGCCAACAATGAGCATGCCAATGGCACGAGAGACACTCTGTCAGTCCACTGAGAGGATTTTAATAATTACGAGGGCTCGCTATAGTCCAGTGTGTACACCGACGACGAGTTTTCGCAAACGAATGACCCGCGATTTGCGGTTGTGCGTATCGGCGCAATTCAACGAGATAGCCAACCGAGTATTTAGGATTCGTACTGTGAACGGGTTACGCGAGCGAGAGCAATCTACAGACCCCTTGTTTGGACTAGCTTACGCCGTTAAAATCTTGCAATGTGAACGATAACATCGAAATTTCTGTTTATCGTCTGTACCTGCATGCATCTTGTAAAAATTATACAACATAATTAATCATTATCACATTAATTGACATAATTAATAATAAACTCAATTCAAATTAAATAAGTTTAAGTTTTACATGTATGTATCGTCTTAAAGTTTGAAATTATATAAAGATCGTAAAAGAATAAAAGATTTAAAATAAGAAAAATAAATGTAAATTAAAGCTTCTTATATTAGCGAAACTGTAACTTTAAATGTAATAATATTTTTATTGTTATGGAAAATATTAAAAAGGCATTTTTAATATATAAAATTTGATTTAATCAATCACGAAATAATCACATTTGCATGTTATACAATTTGATACATAGTTTTGTTTGTTATATACAAATTATTATTTTTGGTAATCGTCTTGACCCGTATTTGGTCAATTAACTTCTCGAAAGAACATCTGGCATCGAGAAAGTTTTTTCACTTGTATATGTTTCAAATCAATGTTACTAATATATATGTGTACAATTCGCTTCTGGATAAAAGTTTTTTTAGCGATCTGACATCCCAGATATGCTGCAGAAATATTTCTAAGATATACAGCTAATTTTGTGATCGATCATCTATTATAGATGATAAATAGTCGCCGTCAAATCATTAGCGATTGCGATCGGAACGATCTGACCTTAGAAATAACTATTGTCCATGCATGACGATGTTCAAGATGAAATGCATAAAATAAATCATAATTTGTCTTACATGAAAAATTTTAACAAAAATAAGAAACTAAAATTAGATTTTATTTCATAATAATAAAATTACTTCATTTCTTTTTTCTGACGGACAATTATATATATTTTTTATATTTTGTTATCATCGGTTTATCGTTTGTATGCATCAAGACTTTGAAATTGCAATACCATTACGTACACAACGAATATTAGTCGGTAATAATAAAAGAAATCATAGATCATCCTGGTCGCGTGAAGAGGCCCAACGAGTTCAAGGAAAGTTCATCCAAGGAGAGATTCTATTATTTCTTTACGCACGTAATCAGTCAAAAGTCACCGAAGCGTGCCAGCTTTGTCATTACACCGACAATGACGCACCTCGATCATGTCTAATTCGCAAGCATGCCTGAGAACGTTATCGGATATGTGTGAGCGATGTCCTTGCGGATTACTGGCATTCGTCGCTTTCGAACACATTAGGAATCGCTCTTTAATACTATCGAGTTATCGCGCACAGACCGTACTGCCTTATATTTATACCTGCATAATTTTTAGATATACTTTTTGTACCATTTGGCAGAATGAGACTCCCTCAAATAGTAATGCATCTTTGAAACATTACCGTGATTCGACTATAATTCCGGTAGGGTGGTATGTTGAGCTTGCGGAATGCGACACATTTTATGGTCGGAAAACCCTCGCTAAGACCCGATATATCTCACACGGATTCGCTGTGAAGGATCATCGCTTTACGTGCAGAGGGGACGCCTATTCTAGATAAGTGGCCGCGTCCGAGTTTTCTGGATATACATCAGGGACAGTCATTGCCATTTCCTCCCATCGTACACCGTAAAATCCTGTGTTTATAACGAACTCAAACGAGTTTAATTAAATCATGTCACTTCTTCGGGGTAAAATAATCTTTAACGCGTTAAACAAGCGCTAAGTATATAAAATTCTCGCACAAATCCATTGTACGAGAATTAATTAAAATTATTATTTTAAAATTTTTTAATTTATGTACTAAAATATAAATAAAAATAGTTCACACATATAAAATGCGACGATAGCTTACGGATATTTATATGTATAAAAAATACGGTTTTGATTTTTTATTTCTTTTTGCAACAAATATAGTTTTCCATGTGTTGATCTTACTATGACAACGGTCTTAACATGATAAAAGTCCGTATATTACTTCATAAGAATACAAGTATATAGACTGGTTAGACACACTCGGTAACTGTAACGATCAATCTTTAGATAACAACTTATTTGGAGCGAAAATTTAGTAATAAAAGTGATTATATCGAATCTTGATTCAGAGACAAAGAAACCTGATTGCTTCTGATTATTATTTTATTAATATCATTGCTCCGGTTTGCAAGCATACGTTACTTCGCAACAATTAAGAACGATTTACGGAATTTATTTTTATAAACGAAACACGTAAACGCAACGGCAAAAGGAGGTAATGCGTAAATAATTACTAATTAACATTTAACAAGCATGACGCAAATGCAAATCTGGTTTGACTACTGGAATAATTTGCTCGGATCAATTAGAGCCGGTCAATTACAGATACAGTTCTATTTATCTTGTCCATCTTGTTTAATTGGAATTATTTTATCGAACTCTAGGATTTTTTAAATGTGCATAGTGACAGAATGAATTACAGTCACGCAACAATATAACAAGTTGGTACGTATATGCACAATGATCATGATATAACGATTCATGCGTGATATGTGTGCTTGGCGGCCTTGCGAATCTCGAGTGAAACCGTAGACAACGCGAGATGCAAATCAATCTTCAATTATTATAATTATTTTGGATGCACGCAACAATGGACGTTTGCGACAGAGTCGGTTTCTTGCGAAAAAAGAATTGTTAATATATATATAGAGGACTAAACGATCGATTATATCTGATATTAATGTCGCAATTAATATGTTAGATAATACTTGTTATGTTAAGTAAAACTATATTTCACTTATTTAATATTCTAATAGAGAATTATTCTCACGTACTTAATTTTAATTATATAGCCAATTATAATCCGGTGAAGATCGCCGAAGCACAATCTTCCAGCATATCCTCCTTTCTAACTCTGATTATAGTTGTTATTTTTCCTCTCTTTGTTTCAAACCTATTCTCGCCATTCAAAAGCGAAATCAAATTATCTTTCCTATAATAGGCGAATCTATTAAAAGGCTGGGAAGATTAAAATTGGCTTAAGGATCAATGCTCGTGGTATTTACGTCTATGTGAAGACGAATATACCTACGGTCTATCTATATTTTGCGATGGTTATTTTTGCAATATTGAAATATTTGCAGCGTTATTTCGCGGCACGTTGATTTTGGAAAGTATGTCGACTGCATGCATTTTGTTCTAAAATCGGATCTATATAATAAGTTCTTCTACATTATATAAAAAATAAGACCTACTAAAAAATTTTAATTACGTAACGTAATAAAATAAAAATTATTTTCGACAATTTTTCATGTTAAAAATATATGTAAATAATACATATCTCAATTTATTCAATTTATACAATCCAAGATGGATTAAAATTTCAAGCTTTAAAGTTTCAAATGTGAAAAATAGAACTATCGGTTGAAAAAGAGATCAGCAAGGGTATCGGGAAACAGGTAATTTGTGCTGACGTATAATTGCATTCTTTGTGTACTGTCGTTCCAATTCTACGAGACTCGTCAAGGTTCTCCATAAAAATGCGATCGCTTGAGGAAGCGAGTGCGCGATGTAGTTTCGATACCGAGTAAAATCAGGTAAAACCCACGGTTTCCCTTGCCGATCCGGTGAGTTTTTTTTTTTTGCAATCGGTGGAATACATTTCATAGTCCAAGATCAAGCGCGATATCACAACCGTACTACGATCTTTTCCATTCTCTGTGTACGCGCGCACTCATTGTTGCGCGACGTTTCATAAATATGTAGCAGACGCGTTCAGATGGAATCATAAAAATTAATTTGCGACTTGATATGATTTGATAGATAGCTATTAAATCGGCAGTTCCACAAATAGCATCGAACGACTATCATAATCACGCACAACAAAACTTTCCTGTTCCGAAATGGATCTAAGAAATATGTGTTTTGATGCACTGAGAAAAAAATACTGTTGCTTTAATAAAATGTGGAATTCCGGGATGCCAAAAATATAAATAGTTGATTCAATTGTACAAATAGTGATTCAATTGTATAAATAGTTGATTCAATATTTGAATTATTAAAATGACTACACTATAGTTGAATCAACTATTTATGTTTTTGGCACCCCGGAATTCCACATTTAATTGAAGCAACAGTATTTTTTCCTCAGTGTGTAATAAAAATTAAAAATATTCTATATTTATTTTTTTTTTAATGAAAGTATTATTGAGAACTTTAGAAATAGAAAAATTAACAGATTTATTTTAATATTATAGTCAATTAGACAAGGATCTTAAATTGTAGTCATGAAATGTTTTTTATATTAAAACAATATATACTTCTTGAATTGTGCGCAATTATTTAAAACGGATTAATTGCGTCTATCTTTAGAGTTTATCTCCGGGTTTCCTTTTCTCGCGCTTGTTCAGTGATTTCAACCACTTTGCAACCTTCGATCGATAATGCATTGCATTGTTATTAGAATCGGATACAAGTATCGCTTGTAACATCAATGATCGATGATGCACATTGTTGTGGGGTTACACGGGAGAAATCACCAACGTATCTTTAATCGACAACTCGATTCTTCTGTACGTGCCACGTGTTAGATTTCAAGGTACTGCGTCGAGAGAAAATCCGGAATCGATCGACATTAGAGATTCCTTTATAACGATGCAACTTTAACTATCAGTAAAGAATGGTTAATTTTCTAATAAATCAACGATACATGGAATTTTTCTATTTTATTATATCTATTAGCTGATTAAAAAAAATAAAGAAAGCTTAATTTCATATCAACTACTAAGTTTTTGTTCTTCATAAGTGGAGAAGCTTCCAGGTATCTGTAATGCTAAATGCGGATATTATGCAGTACAGTACAATTATGGTTGGTATGTCGTTACGTCATCAACCCGAGGTGACCGCCCGATTTATCGTGAAGGAAAAGAAAAAACGGGATTTTCCTTTAACGAGCGAAAGTCGTCCGGCCGTACCTAAAATTGAAGTCTTTGGAATTCTCGATCTCAACTTAATCATAATGACCGTATATGCTATAACGAATCCAAATATGTCTCTTTTCTTTCTATCCCTTCCATAGAAGTCGAAATACAAGGGAATTTACAAGAACTCATAGATAAAATTAACGTCTGGGTATTTTTATCGCGGGTAAACATGATGTACAGACAACAACTAATTGTAAGTCATTGCGCAGTTACAATTAAAGTTAATTAATCTATAAATAATGTAACAAAATAAGCTGTTGTCATCCGTTGTTAGTTGTCTGGCTAAACATAGCACAGTCGCAATAACAAGTCATAATTATCATTTTCACGTTAAGTCAACATAGTTACAGAGGACAAATCGCATTTCTAAATATACACTGCAAATCCAAGTGCGTTATTTTTACATGCATAAATGTCTAAAAATGACACATTAAACAAAAGCTCTTTTTACGTGTTTCTTTATGTTAAATTACGTTATTTAACATGTTTAATTGTATTAAATTAAAAATTAATATGTTGAATCGTGTTAAATGACGTGATTTAAAACGGCAAGAAACGTAATAAAAAGTGCTTCGGCTAAAATAACACTTGGATTTGCAGTGTATATTGTACATTATACGAACAAATATTTTTAATACCAGTGGAAATGTAAATCTATAATATATATGATAAAATTATGTTAATTTTGAGTTTATTTTTATGATCTTTTATGAGCTTTTTTTAGTTTTCTCTGATCTATTTTTTCTCAGTTATAAACCTTTAAAATTATAAAGGCCCAATACTAATGAATTAATATGAATAAAATTATGACAGATTAAACGGGCATCAGGTTTCCTTTAAAAAGTTTGTTTATTCTCTATCGCGAGTCGACTACCGGTTACGCCGTCGAAGAGTCTGTACTTCGGTAGCGAGTGCTTCCAGCTTTGTTGACGTATCCACAAGACTCACATTTATAGCAGCAGATCGAATGCTAATTCAAAACGAGAGATAATCCAAGGTCTGCGAGGGGCCCGCCTGCCGCACGGCCGCAGGCCACACGCCGATTCACACCCACGATCAACGGACGTGGACGTGGACGTCATGTGCGTCATCTGAGAAGGAAAAAGGAAATACCGCGCGCGCCAACTAACGGGGGTACATACGTGCATGTGCGATAGATCGCACACACTAACGAACGGACATCCTTATCGCCGGGAATCGATTCATTATGTAACGCGCCGATCGTTAATTACTCGCGAACCCGCAATATGCAAATCGTGCGCAGCAACGACGAGCGCGTTGTGCATGGCAGTCGCACTTTAACCCTTCGCCCGTAAACTATAATTTGACTGGCATCGTCCGTAATCTGGGTCATAAATGTCCTGTCGTTATTTTGACCTAGTAAATAGTGTTCAAAAAATCTGAAAAAATTCTGTAATACTTGTATACTATCCTATTTTATAATTCCACAGTTTATTTAGCGATTCATTATAAGATAAATTGTTTATAAATAATTCTTTATGCAAAAAATTGATAAAAATCCATTTTTATTAAAAAAATCATATCTCATTGAATTTTAAATCAAAATAAAAAAATCCAACGAGGTTTTATAGTTAAATATGTGTACTTTCAAGAAAAAAATTCTGTATATGGGTCATTTTTAAAAAGTATAATTATTCTGAGGATTGAAAATGGCCTTTTTCGGGTTAAGGAGAAATAAGACTTTTAACGTAATTTTTACATTATTTTATTAAAAAATCATATAAAATCGTCTTTCTCGTAAATAATATCTGATATTTGTCGCTTGATCATCCATTGTACCCTGAAAGTACATGTAATTTTTTTTTACACGTGTTTTCATCCACTCAAATTTTGAGGTTATAGGTATATATAATATACACAATCATAAAAAAATATCACTTATATAAGTTAAAAGTAACTGTAGTAATATGAAAATGACGTTAAATTAATTTTACTTACTTGCACGAAAGTCTGGCACTGTCCGTAAACTGGGTCAATAGTGGCACTGGACGCACTTTGACTCGCTGCTGGTCAAGCACACACTGGCGAATTCCAACGCACCATGGCGGCATGAGTTCTCCCCACTACCTACTTTTTTTACGAGGGACGGCAAGCCCCCCCCCCCCTTTTCATTTCGGCGGTATTCTATCTTGAATTTCGGCTTGTGCCATTTATGACCCAGTTTACGGGCGAAGGGTTAAGCACAAGCCAGTGCATACATAATTCATTAACCGAATCGTTCGATATTACGGTCTATCACGATCATGCAGTCACTTCAATCGGCCGATAGATCATTTCTGATTCGCAAATCAGATGTTATTTTGTTTTTGGACATATATTATATGAAAATGTGATGATTTTGTACATCCACTTCTAAAAATTTTGTAAAAAAAGATACGGAGCGAATAAGAAAAAGAAGATCGTAGCGAAGAAAAAGATACAAAAATAATTATAGCGGATAAAAAGGATTTATTTATTATTTTTTATTGTTTACTTCTTTAAAACCCATTATCGCACGCAATATATGCAATATAATCGAACGCTAAGTGAATCTTTAAATTGATTAAAAAAAACACACAGAAATATTATAATTACTACTACTACTACCTCTTGAATATTGTACTATTTTATCTTCTAATCTTAAAAATTGTGTCTCAATGATCTTCACGATTTAAGCACTCGATCAGAAAATATGTATCACGTCATAATTGCGTTGCCATATTAATGTGAACTTGTAGTCAGCCCAGACCTACATTCGCGTTATGTCGTATAACGTCATAACGGATTTCACTGAATTACGCTATTCCAATCGAATTGTTACGTGCGACAAATATATTTACTTAATATCGATTAATTGGCATGCCCGATCTGCAGATCGACGTCTCGACAATTTTCGTATTTAATCTCGTAGCTCAATCGCGAATAAATTACGTTCTTGGTTCTCGGCACCACTTCGAGACTCAGATGCTCGTAAATGTAAACAGTGTCACATAATGTTGACACCGACAATTTCCTATAAAGGCTTCAACGTAACGTCTATTAGACACTCGTTACCAGATTGCAAGAGGAAAATTGACGAGCATTGCCGTGAAAAAAATGATATTTTTTTCTCTCGAACGGCCTCGAGTTAACGAGAAATAATTCCTTCATCACGTTAAGACTAATAATTTCGCCGCTTCAACGAATTCACGATCGCTTATGAATCAGAACAAGAAGTTGCGCGAAATAGGTAACCGCAATTGGAAAAAAAATGTCGGTTCCTTAGTATAATTGTCCTTGGAAAGTCCAACCACAAAAAAACACTAATATATATTTTTATGTATCTTGTATCTTTAGTTTCTTAATTTTTCCATACAAGCATACATTTCTCTGATGGATATATTGATATAATTATACGTATAAGCCGAAAGCTAGAACTGGCAGAAACGCCAGAAAATAATAAAAATTATAATCCTAAGTTATAATAACGCTTAATAATTGCAAAGTTAAGCGTTATTACAAAACTAATTAAATATAAAGTACAAAAAATCTAGTAAGTATATTAAAATATATATATTTACACTTAATTTTTAAGTATATATTTTGCCTTATATTTTACAATTACGCTAAAAATTTATCTTCTTTCGTTTGCGTTGAAAGTCAAATAACTTTGTAATGCATAATTCCGATTTTTTCGACTTATATGATGATTATGCATGTACTCAGTTATAATTACATTCGTAACTTATCTTACAATTTTGTTACACGTGCGATGTTAAATAAGATAAATTACCACTAATATTTTTTGCAAAATTCAGACGATAAGATGTGACAAAAATTATTTCACCATTGCCGCAATATTATTACATGTGCGATAAACATATGTTCTGCATGAAACGATGCAAATATTTACCACAATTCTATCAAATAAAAATACACATTAAAGCAAATTAACAAAATATAAAGTATCTAGATGAAAAAACATGTTTCGTTTTTGTATAATTTTATCGGTTAGATAATATTGTGTAATTTAGCAGATATTTGCTATGCATTTCAAGCTATTTAATGCCGTCCACGTCGCATTTAACGAGTCTCATGAATAAACTCGGCAATTAGTGATAGATTATCAATGTCAATCTGTGGGACATTAATATCGAATGCGTAAATAAAAATTATATCACAAATGTCGTCTACACAACCACCCCACATCTCTTTTTAAAATCTTTACTATCGCGCGTAAATTAAACATTCTAATTTTTAGTGCCCAAAATATTAATAGTTTTATTTTATAACAAAGTCGACGAAGATAAAAATTCAATTTTACTAAATGTTATATTAGACGCATACTATAAATAACACATTTATATATTTTAGATGATGAATTTAAGCGTTTTGCACATATATATTCACAATTACTATATTATTAAAATTAATCTCCACATATTATTTTTTCAGATAAATATGATAAAACACTCTATCACTAAAATACTAAATCTCTATAGACATTCCTACACTAATCGTTGTTTTAAGCATGTAATGTCATGAAAAGAATTATTAGTGTAATAATTAATTATCACTAAAATATGCAATAAAAGATCATCCAAAATATATATTCGCATATTTAATTTTATAATAATAATATAATATATATAATATTTCAAACAGTAACGCGATAGCGCATAAAAATATCTATATCGGAAAAATTGGTTTATTTGCATAGTTTGAGAGAAAGAGAGGGAATCGCGCTGAAAGAAAGATATAAGAATGAAACAATAACTTGTGTAACTTACAATTAGTGAATTATATTGTAATTTTATATGTAACACAAAAACTTTAGTTTAATGTAAAAAGATATTTTACAATAATATTCTTGAAACAATTGGCCAGTTACACGACAAAAGAATATTTATAATTACATATGTATTTGTTTGCATTTAATGCGAACGAAAAAATCTATTACAATTACATAATAAAGCGATATTTAAAATATCTGCTTTTATTTCTGAATATATATTTATTAAAACTTTGCGATTGAAATTTTTCCATAAACATATGTAAGTTATAAATATATATTCTGCGATATATGTAAGGAGAATGACCTAGAAGTTTCAATATACACATAACGATATTTAAATATCACGAAAATAAAATATAAATACAAATTTGCGAAAACATTATTTCTCAATGAGAATGGGCACATATTGCAATGTTTTTATAAAATTTTTATATTATTAATACAAGAGAAGGTATTAACATATTAAAGTACAAATAATAATAAATATAACACAAATAACATTTTGAAATACAAAGATTCTGCAAATTAGTGCTATTTTAATAAATGATATATTCCAAATATATAATAGTATTACATATATTATTAAAAACTATAATATATTTGCGATCATTGCGTTTTACGTGTTCTCTCTTCTCTTTCCCTTTATATCTCTCCCTCCCTCTCTCTCTCTCTCTCTCTCTCTCTCTCTCTCTCTCTCTCTCTCTCCCTCTCCCTCTTCCTCCCTCCCTTGCTTTCTCACTCTACATGAAAAATAGAAATTTTTTGCTAATTTGTGTAAAAACAAATATTAGCATAATTAAACAATTCATTCATTTTCCTTTGAATGAAAGACATGTACTCGCATTTCTAAATATGAAAAATCTTTAAAAAATGTATCATGCTTCTCACGGTTGCTGTTTTTATTTTTACATAGAAGCATTGACTATAACAGTTATATTATTTCTTTCCATTTCCTTTGTAGATTTATTTTTGTGTGCATTCGTTAATCGATCTCCATGTAATGTCATAATGCGCTCCACAATGCGTCGACGATTGAATGGAATCGTGATATCGATTTCCTTGGGTTCATTTTTATGGCTGATTATAACCAAACTGGCAAACAAACTTAATAATAAATGTATATATTTCTTATTATATAATAAAACAAAAAACTGCAGTGATTGAAACAATAACCTGATTTAATTTGCTTATATAGTTTATGCAATAAAAATTTTGCTTTTTTTTTTAGATTTTTTTTAGAAAAATACCTGAAAATGTGTAGGCTTATGTCTCAGTTCAGATATTAAATGTTAATACTTAAATTTAATATTTTTTAATATTAAATAAATTAATTTGTCTTTTTTTTAATTTAATATTTTCAATGAAATCTTAATAAATCACAAAATAAGTGCAATTTAAATAATCATTTACGTAAGAAAGACAATTAAAATACTTCAAAGTTTTAAATAAGTTGTAAATGAATTATATGCAAATTCTGGAACTCATATAAATTAGAGAAACTGTTCTCAATTCATATTCTTTGTATAACATCAAGAAACTCTCTTTTTAAAACAAAATAGCATACAATTTAGTTTTGCGTATGTTCTATGATTTATATACATGTATAAATTTTATTTTATTTTTATAATTTACATTTAATTGTGAATTTTATTTATCCTCTTACCATGTGTAACTCTAAATTTATATAAAAATTAAAAAGGGAATCTTACCTGTTGTTAGAAGAAGGATTATCAGAAGTATATAATGTCTTTATATTTAAAGTCAATAGTTTTATCGATTTTTTAAAAACTTTTATTTGGATTTTATTATTTGTTGAGTCTACTAAATTATTAATATGAATAGCTAGTGGACAATTCAAGTTATCTTGATTGCCAAATTCATATTTAAAAGATGAAGTAGAATTATTTAGAATAATTGTCTCGCTTGATTCATCGTGTGTAAAGAATCTGTAATTTATTACATCGTTATTGCTTATTCAAAAATTCTAATAAGAGAAATATATGTAAAACAAACATTCTTCATATTTAATTTCATTACAATTCGTCATTGTTATAAATATCACATCGTTAAATTATTTTTCAGTGTAATTAATTATCAGAAAATTGGACAAGTAAACTCGAGCTGATAATTCTTACTGTATTTAAGAGAAATAATTATTAAAAATAATTAACTACGAATTAAAAATTAATTACAAATTAGAAATAATAATTGTGAATTGAAATTGATAATGATTTAAACGATACACCTTACCTGGGACTGTTTTGCATAATTGAATTATAATATTCTACAGCTTTTGATTGTATCTGGTACAATCTTTTGCTGCGTGGCGGTTTTATTGGATTATTAGACGTACTCTGTTTTGACAGAGGGGAAACAACTTGTCTGACTTTTGATAACACTGGCATATTACTTTGACTAGTTGAATTCTTACCAAAACTATGCCTCTCATTATGTACATTAGGTGAAGATGTATTAATTATTTTAATTTCAAAAGTTTTATTGTTATCGGCCTCTAAATAACAAATATTACAATTAGTTGTTGTATTTACAATTGTTTTTCTCATCTATGTTACATACTATTCGGCGAATACTTCAAATCAACGGCGAATCAGCGAAAGGGAGTTTCAATTAGATAAACACATATTCTAACTTACTGTCCATTTCCTTCTTATCCCTTCGATTATGCAATATAGTAATATAATAAATTAAAGCAGCAGTTGCTATCGCTGTACCACAAGCTATTGTTTTACTCAAACACCAAATCGCCATTTCACTATCGCTATTCGTAAATGACAATTTCACTTTAATATATAATGTGGTGATCGCTGATGTGGCGAACACTGTTTGAAGGAACGAGTGACGATAATAAACTTATATTTCGCTAAGCAAACCTAGCCAAACATTTGAAAGCAGAACGATTTTGGTCATGATGTCTAATATTATTTGTATACAAACACTATCTATATTCTTAACACGTTAGACGTTATACTGTAATAATAAATTATAAATTTTTATAAATGATTATAATGCTATCTTGTAAATTATGATTATAATCTAGATATAACAGAAATTATATTTTATTAGAAATTATATTTGTCTATTAGCACATCAAATTTAGACATTCTGTCGAAAAAAAGTGCAGACAAATTTAAATGCACGTATAGAGTACAAGAAAGATTGCAAAATTAATTATTTGAAATTGAATTAGACAATTCAATTTCAAAAAGTCCGTTATATAATAAATTTTTAGATTTATGCAATACCTTCTCTTAAAAGAAACGCTGTTTAAATCGTTCGTTTAAGTAGGTCAATTATCTTAAAATGTAATTTTTTTATTTCATTTTATTTTAATTTCGGGGGCAGAATGTCTAAATATTCTTGTAATATATTTTGATAAATGAAATGATCCTTTAGATGACTTTTTTGTTCTATCTACTTTTGTAGATGTTAAATAACTATTTATTCTGTCCTGTTTTTTTCGATATGGTTCCTGTTCTTTAATTGGTAAGTACGATGTTGATGTGGTCGAATTACCAGCTCTAATAACAAAAATATATTACACGTTAGAAATTATTATATAAATATAAGATTGTAATATTCTTAAAGTTAAAAACATATTTTCTAACATGTCTGAACATTATTTTCTTCAAGTTATTTGTAAATTCGATTTTATTCAGTACCAAATAAAATTAATCGTGTTACGGAAAAATTAATAAAATTAAACTATAATCCAACCTGCATTGCGAATTTCTGGTAGAACTCGTCACAAGTAACTGAGGCTGTGGCAATCTTCTCGATTGTGAAGCCTCGACTGTTACTTCTGGATTCCGAATATCAATCTCAGGTACATTATGCCGGTGCGGCTCATCGACCTCAGATAAATTGCCACAATAATGTTTATCTGTAACAATTATCACTTGCAGCTTGATGATTTCATCTTCTGATGCATTTTGCTGCTCCTGCTGTCCGCATTTACATTTCTTCGCAAACCTATTAACAAAAATTGTTTAGAGATTTATTCTTTTAATATATTTTTGAAATATAAAAACTCTTATACTTATGTAGAAGGAAATTAATCAATCAATTTTGCAAAATAATCTCATATAGTTAAAAAGTTGCTATAATTTTGTCACATAACATTTCTAACCTTATATAATTGCCAAGTTTAGAATTATCTGTTGAAACAATATTTTGTGTGCTCCTCTTCAAACTCTCGCTGTTCGGTTTTTGAGATTCGTACGCTTGAGGAATACACGACGGTTTGATCGAAGCATTTTTCTCTGGTTCGATTATAATTTTTACTTCATCTGTAATATTAGAATGTTCTTTTTTCTTAAAATTCTTATTTATTATAAATATAATTTATGTAGTATATATAGTAATATATTTTTGCCTTATAATAAAATTTAAATTATATAATTATATATAATAAACTGTTGACTAATTGTACGCAAATTGCTTACGAGAAATCAAGATTATATCAACAATAGAATAATTAGATAGAAATAAAATAAAATAAAATAGAGAGAAACAGCAAAGTATAGAATGATTAATACCTTCTGTTTTGCTCTGAATATTTTCCATTTTTATATCGACATCTTCAGCTCTTTTATACTTTTGTGTACAACATAATATTGTATTCACTATCGTACACACCGTTTCACAAACCATCTTTTGTTTTAGCAGTTTTAGCAGCACTTAAAAGTTTTAACAAATGTTATAAATTCTTCTGTTACTTCTCTCGTGTTATTTCTTCGAGACAGCAATTTCAACTAACACTCAAATCGGTTGTTGTCGACTACCAAGATCAGGTGAATTTGAACAGATTTGTTTGTAAATACGAATAACCAAGAAATTAAAGCAAAACAATTTAAAATTAATTGCGGAAATGAAAACACTACATGTTATTGTGTACTTTTCTATTTCTTTGCTAACTTTTGCGCATTGATGTGTGTCACCATGGTTTTTTAGTTTTTACTTCTTATCTGACAATATAAAGTATAAAGGTATATATATAAACATGTGGAGGAAGAAGGGGGAAATGTAGCGTGCATTTTGACTGTGACAATAATAAAAGCATTACATTGGTACACCTAATAATTTCACGTTCACGCGTTTTGTAAATATAAAAAGCGTTTCTTGCTTCTTGATTTTTGCTAAGAGCAAAATGCAAACCGTCGAGACTGCAGAAACAGCCGAAGGTAGTATTGATATGCATTAAATCAGCATCAATATATTCCATTAGACATATCTTTATTCTCTAGTCAGCGTGGGAAAAAAGATAGAATGTACATAAATGAATATTTAACGATGCTTAATAGCGACTATATTAGAGCAGAAAAAAAGTCATGCAAAAAAGTTTGGTTGCGCAATCACGTTACAATGTACAGACTGCAACATAAAAAATAAACAGTTTACGTGTAAAATAAAAAAAAGATGTTTTTCGTTGAACTTTTGGATATAAAATTTCGAAAATAAATTTAGATATTTTGAATGTTTCCTATAAAGATCCACGTCTGGAAAACATTTTTCATGTAAAAATAAGAAACGTCCAATTTACAGTTATATACGTAACTTCTAACCAATAACCGTTCAACCATATCGTACATTTTTCCTGTAAAACCCGGAATAAAAAGTGCAATTGCGCAATATCCGAAGGACACAAGATCTATTTCTGTGATCTATTTCGGTATCGATATTTATATTCTCGGCAGACGAAAATGGAGGTAGTTTTTAATAAAATTTTTATAAATTAATTTCTTTATTTTATTTCGTAATTTTTTATTCTAGAATTTAAAAAGAGTCGGCAATATACGTAACACAGTTATTGACAAGATTCCGTTAGAATGTAACGTATGCGCAACAATATAAGCTTTTTGCGAGGTAATACAACATATGAAGACTTATCAAGCTTGTCAATCGATATCGCCAACAGGATCGTTATATCAGCGTTTGAGAACACGCCTATCAAATTACTGTAGGAATTAATTATTGCGAGGAGTTGTAATTATTTTTTTTATACTTACGGAGGACCTTGGCGTTTCTTCAAAAGATTAATGATTCTGGTTACAGACAAATTTGCCTTACGTTTGTAATGCGTTAGCGCGTTAATTTATATAAAAAGCTACAAATTTATTTACATGTAACTATTAATATTATATGCAGAAATGTGGATTAAATATAAAGTCCGTTTAAAACAATTAAAGCAATTTATTTTCGTTATTTAATTCAACAAAAGAACATGCTTGAAATTATCTATTCATTATCGTACCGGTCTGGCGAGTTCTCTGTTTTAAAAAAGGATTAAACGTACTTTTCATTTAGCGACGCATGAACAATAGAATTAGTATAATGTTATACTTGGTTATACTTGGCTATACTATGAACATTATATTCCCACGATAACATAATAAAACTAATTTGCTTTGTGTAATTTACACTCAATGACTTAAATAGCCTAAAAAATATCAAGGTTAATAAGTGATTAGTTACTAACGAGCATTTAATTCGATTTACCTAATTTGTTTTTTAAATAGTCTTGTTAACATTTCTGTTTTTATTGTCATATAATTATATAATATACAATTATATATATATATATATATATATATATATATATATATATATATATAATAATCGTGCGCAGAAAATTTGGTATTGCATTCTTTGAATCTATACTTATATAAATGCAAAAGAAAAATATTTTGCAATTTCGATATGAGGGGTCTTTATTTGTGTGTATATATTTAATTGTCGTGTTATGTAATTAATATATAACTGATATGAGTCATTGATTAAATTTATTGTACTGAGCTGCCAAAAAGATGGTGACGTTAATAGATCTAACATGAAGTAATGGCCATAAAATGGAAAAAAATGTAATCTTTTCTAAATGAATTATGTCCTTGACTCGCACTTTCCACACTTACATCCGTGCTAGACCTCAACCTGAAGAGAATGCATATCCTGTACGTTTATCTATTTGCTTGTACAATACATAAATATGTTGCTAAATAGCAATAGTACGAAAGAGACTAACGAGAGCCATTAAGAGATGTACAAGTATTTTCTTTGTGTGCAAATAAGAAATTATTATTTTTATCTATAATAACGATACATTTATAACTTAATGTTAACGTACCGTGTTAATTTACTCAGTTTTATTTGCACAACGTTTTCTATCGCAATAACCAATGACATAAAAGTTGTAACATAATGCAACACTGAAATACCACACAGTAAATAAGTTAAATGGCAATTTACATACCACGTGAAAAAATATCCAGCCATAAAATAAAAGAATTATAATTTACAAAAATCGTCGCCACATGCTGCGTATCTTGATAATAGATATATAGGTAATTGTAAGCTAATAACTGTCTGTATTACATTATGCACTCATGTAACGAAATCTCTCACGGTCAGATCTGTTAGCGGAACAGTTACTGCACGCTCATAGCTATTACTTAGGTAATCATCACGATCGTATGATATCCTAATCAGCTCGAAACTTATGATTATGAAGGCCCTTCGCTAACAGAATTAATGTTTATATCATAGTTTATGATTGAAATTCTTATACAATTACTAGCTGACGCATATCATTTCAATTTATTATAAATTATTTATATATTAAAACGTAATATATTAAAAATATGATTTTTTTATATAATTTGGAATCTTTAGCAAGTTCCGAGATCATTGTTTGACGCAAAATTTTATTTTTTTTATTTTTGTAATTAATCCTTAAAGACTTTAAATCTGCTCATATAATGACTAATATTAAACAAAGAATAAGATTTTAATTTTTATTTGTATCTTTGAAACTGTTAGTTTCCTAAAAGCTCTTTACCTTAGTTATTTATAATTAAAGAACTATTTATCTGTTGTTTTTTTAAAACATTTCGATATTTTAAAAAAAAATTTACTCTACATTGTTCAAAAAATCTAGATAAAAAATGGTACTTTGGAATATCTAGTATATCGTTTTATTTTGAATATTTTTGATGTATCAACAACTTTATAATTATGACAATTTCAAATTGATTGCAATTGCATAGAAACATTATTTATACAGCGTAAAAATCATTACTATCAAAAATGAACATAGATAAACGCGCATAGTTAAATATGATAATTGCAATCGGATATTCAATCAAACATTCCAAAGTACTAAGTATGCACGTTATCTGCGCGATTTTGTCGCTCTATTAATTTACATGCCTTTCCTTGCATATTTAGAGAAACGCGATCAAGTTTCTATCATAAGTAACGGAACAATTGATGCACAGTTAATCATTGTTGCATCACTAACTTTGTAAATAAAATATCTTTTGAACTTAAATTATATTTTAAAATACGAATGATGCTATAATAAAATTCCAACTTTACAAAAATACAGAAGCCGCGAGATTGTATCAATTTCGGCATGATTGTATCAAATCGTGGCACGACTTTAAGGACAACGTGTGAATCATCAAATCGTGAAATTCTCTGAAACGTATAACGTATTTCAAGGCGAATATACTTTCGAAAATGTAAAATCGTAACGCGATTCAAGATTTGAGCGGTCTGCCGATACGATTTAATCAAAATACCGAATAAGCCATCCGTTCCGTAACGGGGTAACGTAATTGGCCATGTACTATCTCTAGTATTCGTTATACGGAGCGTGTTAAATGGTTGCGCTTACGTGCGTTTAAAAATCGTGTACGTGCCATATAACGACCTTGGTCTCCATAGCGTAGTACAGCACTGTTAACTTCGTACACTTGCATGTGTGGGAGGGAATCTATATATACTAAATGTTTATGACAAACAACCGGTAACTTGATTAATTATTAATTGAAGGATCAAGGATCGCCGTACACGGATCGCGAGCGTGGGCGTTTAGAATTCTCGCGTGATCTAAATCAGCATCTTTGCACCTTGAAATTGTAATTATCTGTAATAAAAGAGGATTGGTGTCAATGGCCACCCAGTACATTAGTTCCAGCAAAAGCTACAATGCATTCCGATGCATCGAATTTCTGGTAGATAATTCAATCAATATAGCAAAAATATTAACTTAACATTATATTTTATAGTAAATTTTTATTTACAAAATTATATAATAAAATTTCTATTTGCACGATCTATCAAATTAGATCTCAATCAGATTTTTATCAAAAATTACTTATTATTTTTCGATTAAAAACCACTTTCTCTAATTAATAAATATGTAACAATAGCAATAGTATGTTAAATATTTCAAATAGCTATATCACCCTCCCGCGATAAATATTTAATTGACAGCATTATGTTAATTAGATTGGCTTCGTGTGCTAAACCTGTTTTCCGCGCCGCTTGGTAATCACCCATTCGCTCGTGTCATTGCATGATAGTTGAAGAACGAGAGCATGCGAAAACCACGCTGAAAAATGAAATCATTCCCTGTACCGAATATCCCGGGCGTTGTTTTTGTCAGGCGGACAGCCGGCGTGCCGGTGACATAAAGACACAATGTAGAACAAGGGCAGGTGGCATTGCGTCACCTATACTTCCTACTTCTGAAACACCGTAAAGGCAGAATTGAATAATCTCGCGTAGCGGAAAAGCAACAGACTCCCGACGAGGCTAATCTAAGGTCGATTACTTTGCCATACGCCTGCACTTATCTGACTCATAACGGCAAAGTAGAAGTCTATCGACCCAGAAAGTTTCCTTCCTTAAACTTTATAGCAAAGCTATGTTGTTCACAGTCAATTAGCGTCGTTAATTACCGCTATAAAAGGATTCTTTTCTCTTCTCACGGGTTGAAATATGAAAACACACAAAGGAAGATTTTTAAGCGACTTTAAGAACAATTTTTATATTGATGGATTTACGATATTAAAATCAGTATGCGTTATACATTCCGCAGTATTTTCCGCTTGTCAATTACTTGTCGTCTACTATAGTTTCTCGCGAGAATGTATAAAACATCGCGCTAAGAGATAATGTATCTTCGAGCCCATTAATTCGCGATATGCAATTTCAGATTTTCCATAATGAACGAGAACTGGCCGATAAGTCGTCATTAGCCGTATCGCAACGCGACGTTAAGCTATAAAAATTATTCTGCAGACCACACCTGCGATGCAAGGTTAGATTTTTATCTGGTCTGTTAGTATGTCAGCTCGTGGGATTTATTTCGCCACTCCTACGCGATTATGCGTTTTCTATGCACATTGCGATTTTCCGAAATCATATGTTATCACGAATATACTACGTTCCAGATGTCAAACTGCAGTATCAGCTGTCACAGATGAAACATATAAATAGTTTTAAAATATGTATCGACGTTTGCTATCAATTGAGGCTATATACATAAGGCGAACGGAACAGCGAGATGCACATGTCAGTATCAAAATAAAATTTTAATATATCACATAGTTTCAGGTACATTTTAACATTAGGTATATAAAGTTCTATATTTCTTTCTTTATAAAATCATAAAAAATAATAACCATAAAGTGTAGAGTTGAATTGTTCAATGTTTTAATTTATTGTTTCTCGAAATAAGGAAAATATAACTTATAATATTATGTATTTTTTCTCTTTCTCTCAGAAATGATGAAAAAAATATATATATATGAATGAATGAAATATATGAATGAAAATAATAGAACAAAAATTAGGTGGCTTTTCTTTATGATAGATATAACAATATTAGTCTGAATATTAGTCATTAGCAATTAGAAATATTAATTATTAAGGGAAATCGGCGTAAAAGTTATGCGTTGTTGAGAACGTCCGCAGAGGCCAGATATAGTTTCTACTTCCATGCACATCATACATAGAACAAGGATATGGTTTTAACGACATCCATCATAATGCCATCGTTCTGCCGTTGTGCGCGTGTCAGTAATTTATTGCGACAGGCTTGATCATATTTTTTCTTTCAACAACAGACCTTCTTATATAAATAATTAAATATATATAATTATTTTTTTTTTAGTTATACATATCAAATATTAATCTATGTAGATATATATATCGAGACCAAAGTTGTCTTTTAAACTAACATGAACTTTTTAAGATAGAAACTTTTTAATACAATTTTTTTTTAAATTCGTAGTAATCGATTTTGTTGCAAATTACAAACATCGTAACGATAGAACAAAAATTTATCCATAAATAAACGTTCCGTGAGCGTTTATACAAAAAAATATAAATGTAATAAAATATTTATTTAAAATATTAATATTATAATAATTTTCGGTAAGTTATAGAAATTACTAAGTGGATAAATTATTTACAAAAATTTAGGGGAATGCACTGTAAGTAATCTCGCGCTCACTACAGTAATTTCTTTTATCTTTCACCACAAGGGAATCAATATTCTTTATCCTAAAGCTTATCCAACTAAGCTGCGAGGGTAGTTTTTGTGAAGACTTAACATCCCTCTTTGGCCGCTTATGCCATATTTCGTCCATTTCTTCCAACCCCTTTTCACGAAAGCCGGAGAGCTTTCTAGTCACGCCGGTAACCCATTTCCCGAGCTTTTACGTTGGCTGCGACCTGGTTATTTAAAGACTGTGACGCATTTTTATTGCGTCTTCAGATTCATAAAGAGATCATCACTATTGTGATTATTGTGGATCAAACAAAACTGAAAAAAAGAACATCTTCTTTAAGTACTGAGAATAATAAGATTATATAAAAAAAATTTAGAGATAAAATTACAATATAGAATATAAAACAATTATAGAATATAAAACAATTGACAAAAATTATTGTCACTGTATCTTGAAACGTAAGAATTGAAGGAAATGCTTTTAAGATAACCGCACGCAAGTTTGTGAGATTTAGTAAGGTAATTAAAAATATCTAAATAATATTGAGTCAGACGAGCGAAATGTCAGTTCTATGCTTTTGTACTATCAAGTTACGAGTGGACGTACTAACGCTAACGCAAATTCGCGATAGAAAACTGCCATTTGCGTGCCATTTGCAGCAAGGGAGGCAGCGAGAGACGCGAGGGGAGAAAATAGAGGCGAATGCGAGCGCGAGCGAATGCACCGCGTGCGTACACGCGCGAAGCCATTGCCGTTACACCATTTTTTGTCTCCAGTCGCAATAACATTAACAATTCTAATCAGATTGCCACAATATCACGTGCCGGAGGCCTGCCGCGACCGCGGCCAATGGTGAAGTCGTATGTAGGAGGAAAATCATCGACGTGACGACCGATTGAACGAAACAAGAAAAAAAAAGGAATTATTTTTCCGCGACAATCCATTGAAAAAACTTATTAGTATGCTAGTATGTATTAATACTAAAATAACCGCTTTTAACTGACTTCACGTCGTCGTCATCATCGCGACTCTGTCGTGATCGCGAAATTATGTGATCCTCGAGGAACGAGGTAATCCGCCGCCGCGTCCCTCTCCGCGTGCGTTTCCCTCGGGAATGCCGCGAGATGGGATTTCGCGGAGAAGAAATGAAAGTAAGCGGATTTTCTTACGAAATTCGTTCTATTCGCATTCCTGTGCAATTAAGCATTCTCCCCTTCTTCCACGTGGACGTAACGTGATCGTCGCAATGGTAAAAAAGAAATTAATTTTTATATCACTTACGTCACGTGTTTATAGATCTCGTAGTTAGACAATTTAGAGAGATTTGAATTATTAAAATAGGCATATTTCAAACAGTCGATATTATTTGAAGTAAACATCAACGTCTTACCCTGCAATACGAGAAAAGCTTGTGTGTCTTATTATTTTTAGATGTTTATCCTGAAGATATTCCTTTACACATAAAATTGTCACTATAAACAATTTACTTTAACGGTGCGCCTTTGTACAGAGTCATTCTGCGAATCTTTTATTGTCAGTTATTTTGTCATTTTATTTCTAAGTTGTAATTAAAAAAATATTAATATATTTTTCGAGTATTGATTATTAAATCATTGTTAAATGTATATTATATGCATTGTCAAGTACAATTTGTTTTAGCTTCACTAAAGAAAAATAAAAGTGAGTATTTACAGTACAATTCCACGAATAAATATGTTTTTAAACGCGAAAGATTTCTGGTCAGAATAAAACAATATTTTAAATATTTTATTAAAAATTATCCATTTTGCTGCAAATATGTAGCACGAATAAATCAAATGTATATTAATTATTTATATATCATAATCTTAAAAAATTTTTGAAAAACAAATAACTTTTTTCTAAAAAAAATCTAAAATGTATAAAAGAATGTATGAAAAAATTTAGAATGTAAAAAATTGTATATATTTATAATATAGTATATACGTATTATAATCAATTATATCCTGATGGAGTTTCTGTTTTCTAGATGATTCAAGTGCGGCAGTACCTAAACGATTTTAAATGTTTGTAGCGTCATCTATTAACTAACTTGAGCAATATGTTCGTGAGGATCAAGTTGTAATTTCAGCAATCGAACATGTAGAAAATAATATGAGATATTATCGTACACAAAAATTGAGAATTATACGACAAATATTACAATTTTAATAATTATATAATAAAATAATTTCTTTACAGAATAATTTCTTTACAGAAATCTGTAAATTTTACTTAACACGAAATAAAATAATTAAAGCTTTTCGACATATTATTTATTAGTAATGCAATATTAGTCGTACTTGCTATGATTACTAATAAATAACATGCATAATTTAGTTTTTAGATTTAAAAGAAATAAATGATAAATTGAGTAAAGGTAATTTATATAAAATATTCTTCCGTATCACAAAATAAAAAGTAATGCCTATTCTAATATCTACATCGTGCTGTATAGTTGAAATTGTGAAAATAATGTTTTAGTTAAAAGCTATTGTTAATCAAATACGAGAGAATTAAATTTTTATGTTCCTTTCGTCGATCATAGATGATAAAAATCTACAAACGTGGATAAACTCTCATCTGTCAGATAGCCAGATAGGTAACTGGAGAATGCCGAGTTGAACGTGATCGATCGTCGATGATTATACGACATTTGTGCAGATATCACAACAAAGTATTGATTTAAATTTAGAAATATAAAATACAAATAATGTCTAATATATAGTTAGTAGTAAAATAATCAAGAGATATTGATTACTATAGGTAATACAAAAAGTAACTGACTAATATATATAACTTTTAAATTCAAGAAATAAAAAATACAAATTATGTTTAATATATATAGTTAGTAGTAAAATAATCAGCTGATATATTGATTTCTAAAGGCAATACAAAAAGTAATTGACAAATATATATGTATAATTTCTAAATTCAAGAAATAAAAAAATAAAAATAAAAAAGTAGTAAGAATATTAAGAAAAAATAAATAGTAATTTAGGTATAAAAGTGTGATAAAAATTGGAAGATTCATGAAAATATTAAAAAATCTAGTCTCGCTTACAAAAATTTCCGCACTTTAAAAAATTCGTTGTACATTATCGCCCTCTCAGCAAATATTGCAGCTAGAGCGAGAAAGAAATAAGTCGAAAAATAGATTCGAGAGAAATAGAATTATATTTAAAAGAAAGGAATATCCTCACGCATAAAAGAACGTTTATTTTTAGGATGATATTATTTGGCAACTTTTATCTTATCAATATTTGCGACAAATGTTGATACAATTATAAAAATTAAAAACAAAATAAGTCGTTTGCATTGAGAATTTACTTTTTACACATTTTTTATTCTTACGTATCATTTCTGCTTTACGTCATTGACTGAAACATTAAAAAAAATTTAAAATATTATTTCAATACACAATTACGTTTCAATTTTTATTTTTCTCAATACCTATGTATGTCATAATATTCCAACAATTCGAAAATTATGTTACAACAAATTAATTATTAGAAGGGAATGAAAAAGAATTAATATTGTTTCGATTATTTTTCATATTTATTATTTCCCTTATTCCATTCTCAATTTGAATAAATGCCGCGAGTCAAGTCGCCGCGCCGTTTCGATATATCTCGAGAATCGCAACGTCATTCTTCGATGCAGATTTCAAATCGCAGGTATAAGAACCGTACATCGCGGGCGGATTAAATCGCGGAGTCGCGTTCGCGCCTCTTTCGCATTTTCTCGCGATTCTTAAGTGCCCGAAAGTGAATCTCGGCGAAGAATCGCGGGTGCCCGTGTCTCAAAGCGTGCACGCGCGATCACGTTAAAACGCCCGTGTCGTCGGCGCACGTCGACGTCGCGCCTCCGTCGCCCGGGTCGTCGGACGTCGCGTCGCGATTTCACGTTTCGTCGCGCGCGGACGGCGCCGAAGTTGCGGGCGCCACGCGTTTCGCGATTGACAGTGTAGTCAGTGTCAGTGTACGCTGTGTACATACGTTATGTATGTAGCGCGTATAACCATCGCGGGGATCATGCTCGGGGAGGGGAGGGAGCCGCGGGATAGCAGCGAGGAGGCGCCGAGCGCGGCCGAGCGCGGCCGAGCGGGCGGACTGGCATAAACCCGAAACCGTCGGTGATCAGCGACAACGGAGGGAACATGGCGGCATTGCGCCGCCGCGTCGAGCGCGAGGTCGGAACCGCGTGAACGCACACACACCGTTTCCCTCCCGTTGCGTGGACACGCTGCGTAACGTACACCGTGGGGCGCCGCGTCGCGCCGAGCCGAGCCGCGCCGAGCCGCTCGATAGAACCGGGACGGGGGACGAGTTTTAACGCGCGATGAGCGCGCGCCGCGCCGTAGTGTGACAGCATGTGCAGTGTTTCGTGACGAAAGGAGTCGCCCGAGCCGCGGCCGAGCCGGGATATCTGTCCGTTGTCTGGATAAAAATAATCGTCGCGCGATTCAATCGCCCGAATCGCCAGTCCCTCCGATACAAAGTGGCAGGTACGCATCTCTCTCTCTTTGTCAAACATATATTTCAGACTCTCACTGCTACGTAACGAGCCAGCTCTCCTCACTCACTCCCACTTGTTCCTTCCCTCCCGCCGTCCACCGTTGTTCACGTCGCGCTCCGCGGTTTTATCAAATCGCGCAATATCGAGTCGTTGCCGTCGCTCGTGATTCAGCCCCCTCGAACTCCCCTTGGTTGTCACGCGACGTCATGTGAGCATTGTGAGCGCGCTGGCTCGTCGTCGTTCGGCTGCTTGTATATGTGTGTGTTTTCCCCCGCACCCCCTGCTGTCATTCGTAAAGGGCATTGACACCTAGAGCGCATCGCTCGCTCTCTCGCGAGACGAAACGGCCCTTATCTTTCGGAGGACACGGTGTTAACGACCCTAAAACGCGTTCATCATCCGGCCGCATCTGTTCGTTATTCCTGTCCGATAAAGGCGGGTTGAGGTAGGCCCTCAACTCGTCGGCGTTGCGCGATGGCGATCGCCCGGAATCCGGAACGTTGCCACCCGGACGGTCGAATCGAATCGACGTCGCACCGATTGTTTTTCGCGCCGCGAATCTGTTCGCCGGAGGCGACTCGCGTCCGGTTCCGGATAAATTCCGATCAAAATTCGATCGCCGCCTTCGGTAGACACGTATCGATGTCGATATGCGGGGCCCTCGAGGCGTTTGAATTTCGCGCGAGAGGAGAAATTTCGCGAGGATGATCTGGCGATTTCGCGAAGGAAGCGAGGGAATATCGCGCGAATCCGGACGAGCAGAGGACGGCGGTAGATTTCGGGAATACGTATAACGTCGAACGCGAGATCGAACGTGAACCATTGGGGATCGGGGATCGCCTCGACGATCGCCGCCAGGAGAAATGATGGACGGCGAGAGGGAGGGGAGGGGAACGCACGTAGCCACGCACACGTGTGCCGCGAGTTGGATACGTACATTCGTGATAAATAGGTCAGGCGCTCCTCAACGCCGCGGTCGTTGACCCGGGACTCGGCCCCGCCGATAAAGCAGAACGTTAATTGTCCGGATTTTTCATTACCTATATACGCGCCGACGATAGAGGTCACCACGCGACTCGCCGTCTGTTCCATTTTTATTTTTTTGTTCCTTTGTCTCACCTGTTATCAGGTTATGATAACCTACTGATAAGGCGTTTATCGGGGTATTTGACTTGGCGTTAGCGTGCCACCGCGGAACGAGCGTTCCTCGCGTTCCTGTCGAAAATTTCAGCGGGAAATGACCGATTCGCACACAACAGGCATTCGGGGCTTACGACCCGAGTTCAACAACACTCGCGTGCATTTACGCGTCGTACACACCACAGTTTGCAGTCAGTCATCACACGTTTTTGTGAGCGGCAGTGTAAGGAATACTCGAGGAAAAGTGAAAGCAGGACACAAACTAATTTGAGAATGATAAGAAGAGAAAATAGGCCCGTGTACACAGTTGATACAAATAGAACCGAATAGCGAAAACTGAAAGTTTATTTTATATTTATTTCTTAATTTAAACAGGTTTTTTTTTTTTAACTATTTCTCGCTATTGACCTACTTCTAAAGATTGTATAAATTGAAAAAGATAAAAATGAATGTATTTCTATTTATAATTTTGATAAAAGGGAGTGTTTCTAAAAATAGTTTTCAGTGCCAGCGTAGCATAAAACAATTCTGCCTTGTTCTTATAACATATTAAGCAAAATATTGATATTGATATTAATTCATAAAAAATTGATATTTGTTACCGAAACGGTAAAGAACGCCCAATCTCCGTGGAATGCTATATCTAATTCGTAATTGTGCGTGTAATATGATTTTCATATCTCGTTCCGCTGGTGTCGTTCACCCTCGTTAACCGTCAAAGTCGCTTACTGCGCGCACTCATATGCGTGCAGGCTATTGCCCTCCAGCAGCGAGCGTTGTTAAATTTATCAGAATTAACTAAGCGTGGTCAATGCTGATGTATATTTAAACTTCAATCGCGAGCAGGCAGAACGCGCGCCTTGAACCTAAAAACTATATTCAATAAACTGTACCGCATAACTATATTTATACGTTACCATGCCATTAACTGAAATGGCGACCTATCCGCGTGGTCCTGAAGTTAATTACGCTAACAATAAGCTAAATTGTAGGGCTAAACATAGAAACGATTGTCGTGTCAATCTTATTGTGCAAGGACCAGATGCCTTTTATCCGCGCAACGCGTCAATTCTTAGGCACGCGATTTTTAAAACAAACTCGTGAATATTTTCACGCACGATTTCCTCATTGTTGATTCTTCATTAATCGTTGTTACATCTGTATTTCGATCTGATCTTGAATTTTGAAAATATTAGATTATTTTGCCCTTGAAAATTTTATTATAAAGCTGTTTTATACAGCGATAATCGATTGAGAGTAGATAAGAACCGAGAGGTTGAGTTTCAACCAACCACTTATAAAACTAAACTTCAACCCAGTAGTTAGATAACTATAGCTATCGAAAATTAATTACTATATATATCCATGAGCCGTGCCGTTACGTCGCGCGTCGTAAACTTTTGCTGCACTTCTTTAGCAGAATTATTTGCCCTCGATAAAGTTTTACTCTATTATATTCCCCTCTACGTAGTTCGTGTAATAATTTAGAAGACGGCGGACATATAGGTACCCATCCAGTGCGCACATGACCGATCGATCGTACGGCCAATCGCATGCAGTTGTGTGACGTCATGAAAAATCGTAATATTAATTTCGGGACATTAAACATACGTAACGTCAAATGATTCGATCAATTAGATTACTGCCCGGACGAAGTTTAGCTTCAACGAAGTTTAAATATATAAGCTAAAACGATATCGTTTCGTATCTTAAAGTGTTCATCAAGGACAACAATCGTATTACGATACAGACGCCATAGCTCGAACGCGACAAACAACGCGTACCGTGAGAAAACTGAGCAATCCTATAGTAAGGCATTTGTACATTGTAAAAAGGTTGGATTGGAGATTGGAAGCCGATAGGAAGCTCTTTCCATGTTTACGTCTTGGAGTGCTTCTCTCTCCGGCTTGATCCTGTATAACAGTGCGATTATCTATGCAGGATGCGACATTTAAATGTCTCTCTCGGATTTGAAAATGCGGACAATGTGTAGAATGAAATTTACATATTTCTAAACATTTACATATATTTTAAATTTTATAAATATAAATGATCCCAAATACAAATAATACAAAAAAAATAATTTTACGCAATTTGTATTAAATATTAAAATATATATTAAAACGTTAAGAAATGTATAAGTAAAGAATTACTTATTCTTTCTTTCTTGATTTTAAATTTTTGAATTTGAGATAATATTATACATGGTTAAATTTATTGTCAGCTGCAGTATGCAAAAGGCGCAATTAATATAGCAATTCCATGAAAAGAAACACAAATCACATCTTAATAAAATGAATTTTATAAGGAACTTATGTTTATTATGCTTGTTTCTCGGAATTATGCAAATGTTTTTGCACATATCTTGACCCCGAGCGCATTCTTTGTTAGATGTATTAAACGATTGTCTGACAAATCGTTGTATGCCCTAAATTGATACTGTGCGATATACGGTTCGGAGCAACAGAGCGCGATCGTCGATCCGATAAAGGTCGCATCTTTCCACCATCACGCCAGTGAGCAAATCTTAAGTGCAAAATCACATTTTGTTCGTATTTTTATATCTCGACGATAGGCTCATTATAATTCCGTAGGATATGAGCGAACGCGGTCCGCCGACCGACCGTCGTTGTTAGTCAAATCTTTGGAATTTATTACCTTCTTTGGTGCCTTGCTCTAGGTCACTCTAGGACTAGGGCTAGGGCCTGGAAATTAGATGCACATTTTAGGTTGATTTTAAGGCGACGCCTACTATATCCTCCCACACAAAGCTCAGCAGCCGGCTCGCCAATCGTGCGTGTGACGTTTTGCCTCAGGAGCGTCCCTATATCAGAAATATACTGGGATCGTACCTTCCGTTAAACCATTTTCATTAAAACATTTTTCTTCTCAAATTATTATTTTTTATCAGCAATTAAACACTAAATTTTTATTATTAATGTATTATATATATCATTCTAATAACATAGTTGTTGGGCAGTAATGTAATAATTAGAGTTTTAATAATAGCTTTTCACATCATCCGTAAGATGTTATTAATAATGTCTTTTCTTTTAAGTGGTTTTTTCAGTAGACTTATGCCATTAAAAAATAATGAAGATGAAATATGTCACTCGACAGGAAAGCAAAAATCCATAAAAACATTGTATAAAAACAAAGGAGGAATAAAAAAAGAGAAATAATTAATTTGCAAAAAAATATTAATTTAATCTTCTGAATCGTTTCCATAATTTTACTAATGATTATATATCCACAGAGACTTTAAGTTTGCGTCAGTGAGAATAACAATGCATCGCTCAAAGAACATTTTTAATGCAAAGTGGTTGTTTTTCTTTCTTTTGGTCCTTTATTTGTTTTTTTATATAATATCGTATACGATATAGAATTTTGCTTTCCTTTGCGAGCCATATATTTGATCATCTTCTTTATTACTTTTTAGTGGAATATGCCTACTGAAAAAACCATTAAAAAAAAAGACATTAACAATAGTACCTCACGAATGATACAAAAAGCTATTGTTAAAATTCTAATCATTATAAATTATTGTCAACTATATTATTAGAATATGTATAACATGTTAATAATAAGAGCTGCAGTGTTTAATTAATTAAAAAAAATTATTTAACAAGAAAAATGTTTTAATGGCAGTTTGACTAATTGTAAAAGTACGATCCCAGTATATTTTTGATATGGGGACAACTCCTGACGCACAGTGTCGACGATTCACAATTAGTTGGCGAACTTTG
>NW_020226928.1:661472-797305 GCF_003070985.1 Temnothorax curvispinosus
TTCGAGTATCGCAAATCTTGCCTCCGGGGCGAAACTATCCCCGTTCAGTATGTATGTAAGTGAAGTTCTATCATAATTGTATGAAGTGCCTCTTCCGAAAGATAAAACGTAGTACTCCTCAATTCTATGCCGAGGCGCCACAAGCTTCAAAGCTAAAAGGAGAACTCTCTGCCCTCTACATGTCCATGCGTTGGGTCTCAAGCCATCATTCTTTAAAGATATCGCTGTAGCCTTATAATTTGTATGGGGTTCGAGGTTATCGAACAAGGGTATAGGGTGGGACCTATCTTTCGGAAGAGGCGCTTCATACAATTATGATAGAACTTCACTTACAGGTAAGTTCGTTTAATCATTAAATTGTATTTCGCGCCTCTTCCTCAAGATAAAACGTAGATGTTTAAAGAAGGCTACAGCACTGTGTAATTATAATTTATAAACAATCAGTTTCTATAGATTGCATAACTATTTATTGCCACAAAGTTTTATTACTAAAAAAAAAAAATTATTTAAGTTTAAACATAGGGAATGAAAAATTATAACATAACGCTTTTTCTTACTTTTCTAGTATCGCGTGTCCAAACGTACTTAAATTCTGAACGAGAGGTCTATTATAAAACTTAGAGAAAGTGGTTGATTTCTCAGTGCAACCTGCCGATTTTCTTATTGTATCGATATTGATACCTTTACGACTCGCGGCAGACGTAGACGCATGTCTAGTGCTGTGTGCTGAGAATAAATTTGTATCTATTCCACTATCACCTAAAATGTCTTTTACCCATTTACTGAGAGTCTGGGTCGAAACTGTTTTAAAAGGCTTTTTAAACGATATAAAAAAAATATTGCGTTACCTCTAAGCTCTTTGGTTCTTTCAAGGTAAGACTGAAGTGTAGTTGCTGGACAAATGTTTAAGTTATCCTTGTAAAAGGGTAAATTTAATATAGGCTGAATTTTTCCTGGCTTAGAGGTTTTAATACTGTCTGGAATCTTAATCTCTATTAAAGTCTCTTTTAAAACTATATTCTTTATGCTAATTAAGGCTAAAGTTTGCATTCTTTGGCCAGTAACGAGCGCTAGTAGCGTAACTAGTTTTTTACTTAACATATCTAAGGTTAAGGTAGGCGTCTCGCTACGTGCTAGTCATGTGACTGTTTGTAGGTTTTCACGTTCAGAAATATATTTCAGGCAATTTTTGCTAAGGGAAAAATAATTTTATAAATTATGGTGTAAAATTTCATACGTGACAAAGTATGTTACTTTTTCCAAATTATGTGATTTTTCTCATTTGACTCTGTTTTGATCAGCTGATCATGCGAGTCGTCGAGAAAGGTTATCATCTCCTTTTCGATTGAATTTTGACAATTACTAAGAAAGGGTTTCAAAACGCATGACAGGGGTGTCAATCACTATCCAATTCGGCCAAGTCTTCCCAACCTCACCTCGACCAAAAAATGTCTGCTCGATTACCGCATTTTCACTAAAATAAACTAAAAAATTAGCAGCGAAATCTCCGGTAACCTATATATTTTATGGTTGCATCGGATTCTTCGAAATCTAATGTACAAAAAGCAATGTTTTTTTCTCACTTCATCTAATCGAAAAATACGAAAATATGTGATTGAAACCGTGATAGAGCCTTCTTTTCTGTATGACGTAATGCAAAATTTGTGATTTTCGAGATCGATTTTCTAGAGTAAATAGTCGGTAAGGAGCCACAGAAAAAATCGACTGCAAAGCTGTTCATATAATTTGGTATAAAAACCGAAATTGAAAACTTTATCTAATACATGCCCTGACGAGATGACTACCTTAATTCGTCATTACGCCAGTCTTTAAAGTGATCTAATACTAATTTTGGATCCCACGTGGATTCGTATTTGGGTCTAGGCGGTCTTAATCTTGCTAACCCTTTAAAAAATCTTCTAATAATTTTATTTTGGCCTATTTCTGGTCCTAAAATAAGCGAAATAGCAGATCTCGCACAATTAAGGGATCCATAAGAAGTTCCTTTTTCGTATTCTTCGATTAAAAACTTAATAATGTCCTTTACTTCCACTTTATAAGGGGATAGCTTCTCGTTTTCACAAAATTTCCACCATTTTTTAAGTGAGCAATCATATTGCTTTAAGGAAGACTCACTCAAGGAAGATATAGAAATTATTACAGACTTTTCTGGAATGTCTTTTAGCAGGAACGCCTTCCTGATAACTTCCCGGCCACCAGGGTAAGAGATTTCCAAAGAGGGTGTGGTATCGGGGGAAAGTAAGGTATTACTATTAGGTTTGAAAATTAAGACTTCCGCTTCCAGTAAAGAGAGGAATAAAGGGAACCATGGTTGTGCTGGCCTCTGTGGCACTACAACTATGCTTTCTGCTTTCTCTGCTTTTATCTTCTGTAGAACTCTAGTCACCAGTATAAATGGTGGAAAAGCATAGAAGAAAAATGTATTCCAACTTAACGTAAAAGCGTCGACAGCTATTGAACCTGGGTCTCTTGTCTAGGAAACATAATCTTTGCATTTCGCATTGATTCTTGAGGCAAACAAATCTATGTCAGGACAGCCAAATTTCTTGAATTTTCTGAAAGGCTATATCCGATAATTCGAACTCAGTTTCTTTATCTAACCTTCGAGACTCTAGATCTGCTTCAACATTTTCTTTTAATGCAATATAAGAAGCAAATATGAAAATTTCTCGTTCCTCACACCATTCCCAGATATTCCTGGCAAGATTACTGAGAGTTTTGAACCTTACACCTCCCATACGATTAATATAAGAAATTGCAGTAGTGTTATCGATTCTTAATAAAATATTACAACTCTTCAGATCTTTGGCAAAACACTTTAGCCCAAAAAAGGCTGATAAAAGTTCTAAATAATTAATGTGCTGCTGTCTTTCTGCCTCACTCCAATATCCGTGCGTTCTACTATTTCCACATGAAATTCTCCAACCTGTGAGGGAAGCATCCGAGAATATAACTAACTTAAATTCTCGATTAGCAATATTCGAAATTCTGTGAGTAATGTTTACTTCCCACCAAGAAAAGTCTTGCTGCAAACCTTAATTTAATAACATGATAGCTTCATAATTACCATTTGATTTTTAAAGAGCTAAATATTTTTCCCTTTCAAACTTCTTAACATGTGCCCAACTGTATTGAATAACTGGGCAACACGATATTAAGACTCCTATCATTTGTGCAAATTCTTTAATTCGACATTTTTTTAACTTTTTAAATTTAATAATCTGTTCGCGAACCTTATTTCTTTTCTCTAATGGCAACTCTAACGTCATTTTTTAAGTATTTAAAATAAATCCAAGGAAGTTACAGTGAAGGAATTTTACAGCATTTATCTTTATTTAACACAAAACCTAGACTTTCTAATAATTTCACAGACGTGTTAATATTTTCTAAGCAAGACGAATACGAGTTTCCTAAAAGTAACAAATCGTCGAGGTAGATAACTAATAAAAGCCCTAAGTTCCTTAAAAATCCTATCACGGGTTTCATGATTTTTGTGAAAACGTACGGAGCTCTGTATTAAGACCAAAAGGCAAACAGTTAAACTCATTTAATTTTTTCAGGTTAAGAATTAATCTACTCGATCCGTCTGCTTTAGGCACCAGGAAAATACTAGATACAAACTGATCCTTTTCTGTTAGGCATTCGCTAATAACTCCTTTAGAGACTAATTTTCTTATGTGATCAGTAATAAGAGATCTATCTTCCTGTGACCATGAAGGTTCCTTAGGAGCTGATTTTTGAATTACTGGTATACGAAAAGGAATTTTATATCCTTTAATCCACTCTAAAATTCTGGAATCGGAAGTTAATTTTTTCCATTCTTCCAAAAAAAATTTTACCCTACTAGCCGGTTTACTTATATCTTTTGATTTTAGGTTTTCTTCTGCTGTGTTGGGGTTTGTGTTTGGGTGTTGTGATCTCCCCTGTTCTGATATTTCCAATTCTTCTTGTTGGGTTGGTTCTGACTGTAACTCGTTTTGTTTCGGTATCCGTCTGACATCCTGGACCTGAAAGGCTGACGTCGAGGCGGGGCCTTGAAGTTTTTTGACTTCCCAGAGCTCTTTGATTTAACCTTCAGATCCTTTCCTGATCGCTCAATTGATTTTGCCGCTTTAAGGCGCTCCCCTAATTTTTCACCAAAAAGCCACTCATCCGCTTTTTATGATTCTAGAGTTTCTTTCTGGGAGTTACCTATAGTAGCGAGAATTAGGCTTCTGCGAGTTAACGTTTTATCTCTTTGTAAGTCCGCCATCAATCGTGCCGCTTCACTAAGCTTCTTAACTAAGGCGATTTGAGTGGACGATAACTTAGGATCTTCTTCTGGTCTGTTATTGTTAATAATATCTACGATAGAACTGCCCATTAAAGCTAACAAGCAGTAATCTTCTTCTGCTTTTCAACAATACGTTCATCTCGCTTTTTTTATGTTTTCTGTAATAAAACTTTAATTTCTTCATTAAGTTTCGGTGGATCTATCAAGACATTTTTAGGTAGTGCATGTGCCTTTAACAGATTCTCCCGTTCTTCCTTCGGGAGGTCTTTCTTTAAAATATCCTCGAGCCGGACAGCGATGCTCTTAGGGATGGCCGGAGCCAGTATCCTATCTTCTGCAACTCTTGCCAATTGCTTCCAAAATTTCCACGTCTAAATCTTCAATAATAATGCCATCTTGATCCGTAGAATCAATTTTTTGCATGCCTGACGAGAATGAAGCCACACTTGGCTTGATTATCGGTTGATTATTAGCAGAGATGTCTGCTTGCGTTGTGATATTATTACCAGAAGATATCTGGAAAGGATTTGGTGAAGATCTGCCGGAAATAACTTCCATCGGTTCCCGAGAAGGCGTTTCATTCGGGGGCAATTGAAGATCTAAGTCCACCGATCTTGGGGAAACAGGCGGAGAATGTGAAGGGCTCTGTGAAAGCTCTTTTATATTTAGATCATTAGACATTTTCTGTCTCTTTCGACTGCCTCTCTCTTCCTCCAAACCACTGCTACCTAGTAACCATAATCAATATAAATTAGTATATGTATATACCGGAATTTTCTTTATTCTAAATTAAATCTTTGATCTGAATGAAAAATTCGTTTGTTCAATGTGTACACAACAAGGCTTGTTATACTTTTCAACATAAGATAAAGTCCGTCATCAGGTTAGGGCCTGAGACTCGTCAATAAATTAGTGCTCATGACATGACTAGTGTACGTACAATTTTTGCATAAATTGCAAAAAAAAAATTAATTGTTATCCTTCGCCAAAACGGCGAAATTCTCGTGACAAAAATTATTTTATTTGTACACAGCGACTTTTAAAAAACCTTTTGTCCTAAAACAAGGTTTGTCAACGGGTTAGAGCCCGTGACTCGTCAATAGGTTAGAGCCTATGACACCTTAAGGTCCATGATTAAGCAAAAATTGCCTCATCTCCGTCATTATGTTAAGGACTATGACGTGGCTTGTTTTCAATAATTATATATTTTTTGTACATATTTCTTATGTACATATAATGATACATCGTCGATAGGTTAGAGCCTATGACGCTAATATGTATAAGAAGTCAAACATGACTGAAACGTTTATCGTTAATAGGTTAGAGCCATTAACGTTACTAACATATACAGAAACAATAATCTTCATAGCTAAGAATTTCAAGTCAGTAAGTTAGAGCCTGTGACGCTAGTAATAAAAGTGAGGAAATATACATTTATTGTTAACAGGTTAGAGCCTGTGACGCGATTAATCATAATGTATGTAATGTTTCCAGTCCGTATAAAATTACTCATTACGAAGCTACGGACCTGTATATTTCCTCCCCCCTTCTTTTTCCTTTTTCGAGGGGATTAATTGTTTCTTCTTTACTTACTTGAGCGGCTTTGCCGTCCTCGATTCTCATATTTCCTGAATTTTTTCATTAATCGTCTCATTTTCCTAGCTAATCTATTCTCCTTGTCGTCTGAATCCGATCTTTTATGTTTTCTTTTTCCCATCTTAACGATATGATGTGACTACCTCGGCACAAAAGAGGAGAATGGCTTGAGACCCAACGCATGGACATGTAGAGGGCAGAGAGCTCTTCTTTTAGCTTTGAAGCTTATGGCGCCTCGGCATAGAATTGAGGAGTATTACGTTTTATCTTGAGGAAGAGGCGCGAAATACAATAAAATATAATCTACAATGTAGTAAATTTATAGTATAAATATTATATTAATTAATTATATGTAAGAAAGAATGATGATGCTTGAAATGCTCGGTCGAGTAAAAAGTTAGGCCTGCGATTTTGCGAACGGAAGTTTAAGTAAGCGACTTAATGGGAACGGCCACGATCAATTATAAGCCAAGGAAGAAAAATGAAACACCATTTGTCTTATACGGAAATTATGCGAGAGTTTTTCTCGGCTAAATGTGTTTGTTGAATAAAGAAGAAATATGGTAAACTTTTTATCGACCGGGCTTGATCGGTTTGCCCAGGTTGAGCCATGACGTGTCGGATTTACCGTACAAAAACAGACCGTGACGAATCATCACGAAACGATTGTGATAAGCGCGCGGTGCGCAACGCGTGTACCTACTTTGATTTTTATTAATGCCGGTTTGAACGGCGAATACGCGCGTGCAACAATGTTCGTTGACAATGAATTAGCGATGATATCGTTAATTTCCCGATTCTAATGCAATCGAAAAGTCCGCCGCGGACCTCGCATTGCACATAAATCCAACGCGAGAACTATTGCCAGTTAATTTATTTCGATGACATCGTAATACATCACGTTCTAAACACAAACCACTTTTCGCAGAACCATGGACGTCTACCGCGTGTCCATTTTCATCCGCGCAGATCAATTTCTGCAATAATTTTACTTTGACTTTTTATACTATATTTGCAGAGGATTATTTACTTCCAAGACCGGTTGTGTTTCAAGCTAAGACAGTTTTCTTTTTCTATAAGGAAATGTTTATATTTTCTACTTAACCTTAATAAATTGCAAACTTAGTGTAATTGTTAAATATCAACATCCAGATAAAAGTACGGGTAAAAGTACATAAGAAATTTTTATAATTATCTTGATTTCTTTGAAATAAATAATAGGAAATATAAGTAATTAGGTGAATTCAGTTCGCTTTGACAGAGGTATAAAAGATTTCCATATTTATTTGTGATGACGACAACGTAAAATTGACGTTTACTTGTAATGACGACAATTGACGTAAAGAACATTTTTCCATATATAATTTTATTTTTTGTTTTTATCTTTAATTCTTCTTTTAACTGAAGAAAAGGATAAAATATAATTTATTTATTTCATCAGAAAGATTTAAAAATATTTAAAAACTAAAAATAATTGAATGTTAAAAGAAAACTGTTTATGATGTTTTACGGTAAAAAAAAATGAGAGGAAATGCTGTGATACGTTATGGACTTCAATATGAATAAAAATTGCGTTGTGACATTAGACAAGAAGTAGTTTCCAGCGGGCACCCAGTATATCGAATGCATAATTTCGTCTTATTAGATTTGCGCGTTTAGTAGTCCGTGACTTTTACAAATAGCAAACTTCGAACCGGAGTATATAGCAATTCTTCGCGTCAAGTAGCGATAATTAACGATCGCGAATGCTGAATCACCGCGGGAAGAGCGCAGAGCAGATATTTTAAAATCAGGATTCATGATATTAGACATTTCTTACGAACATGTCCGTTCGGGTTGCGCAACGGGATTGCCATTAGTCTTCATTAGAAACAGGATCGCGCGCATCTCGCGGCGCATTTACGGACTAGGCATAAAATAAATCTATCATTACGTTGGTCACGCCGCGCTGCAACGGCGACAACGCGCACTTCTTTGTAATGCATTGTGTGTCGGGTGTATCCTTGTCACATTGTTGACACACGTCTGCCGGCGATAATTTCGCACTGTCACGCGATGTCACCGTTAGGGCCAAAGCACATATGACAATCGTAGTCGTGGACGTAAGTAACGCACAAGCTTTGGCGTATCCTGATCTGTCAGGTCGGGGACTACGACCGTCGTATATCGCTACGCCATGTTATATGCTTTGACCCTTACCTTACAACATTATAGTTACGTATGTACGTACGCACGTATACATATAATTATATTTAATTAATATAGTAGATCGCGAAACTAATTACTTGATTTTAGGAAATGTTTGACCAAAGACGAATTAAAATTTGAAATATCTTGGTTCGTCATCGCGATTGTTCGAATCGGTACCCATTCGTTCTCGGATCCATCGATTATTATCGTCGCTTCCGCTTTAAGGATCGCTCGTTAAACCCAAACTTCGACAAGAACTTTAGAATGAAATGTCATCCGAGAACTATCAGATTCTCTCGTTATTATTTAATATTCTCCATTCCGTGAGCTTTTCGCGTCGCCTCCGATAAAGCGGGGATCGTTCATATATTATCAGGCGTCGTGGCGTCACCAGCGACTTCTAAAGTGGTCGTACATAGTTAATTAGTAGAAGAATGTTCGCCGATTAAAACTAGGTCACGCGACTGACGTCCATCTCCATGCCTGACCGGGTGATGATAGTTATTCTTAGCTCCCGGAGAGGTGTGAGAGAGGGCCGCCGCAAATTGCAGGGGTGCATTGTTGACATCATCTCGCATTCTCGCGTTGTTCACGTGAATGAACGTTATTGCATCTCGTCGGCCTGCTCGACAGCGAGAAGTTCAAGGGCATCGATCCGATCGTTTTTAATGTTCACGCTAATCGATTAATTGCTTTCGCCGTCAACGATAAATGTTTTACAAGTTGAATTATTTTGTTTCTTACTTTCTTCTTTCTTGAACCTTAATTATCGTAAATTACGGTGATATTGAAGGTATTTTTTGCGAGTTAGATCTCTTATTTGCGTATATATACATTAAATGCGTAATAAGTATTTTATTATTTCTCGTTCTGTTTATTTGATTTTAAGCAGGGTTGTTTCGGGGTATCAGATCCTCGTATCCTCTACTTAAATCTGCAAATCAACCAGCCCGAATTTTTTTCCCTGTGGCAGACGCACCTGCCGCAGGTGCAGGTTTCCCGCCAATGAAATGACGTACGTTGTAGGGCAATGGCCAGAGTGCGAGCCGAGTAATCTCACATGTAGGCCAATTACGATGATTCGTTTATTAAGGATATTTTGCGGCATCCATCTATGTTGCATAGATATTAATTAACAAAAATTTTAGCTATTGTTGAATTATTATTCTATAAAAAAAACTAAAAATTTAAAAAATTACAATTAATATGACAAGCATTGTTTTCTAAAAGTAGCATATTGAAAATAGCATGAGTAACGAGTAAAATTATATTGCGATTAAATTTAAAAAAAAAAACAAAAGATATATAAAACGAATTTGAAATTGACATTTGGAGGACTATTGTATGATCTCGAGCATCATAGTGATGTATCGAATTCTATATAGAAAGCATCAGTTAATTTAAAAATATATACATTGTTGTATTACGTATATGAGTTTTTGGGAACAGCAATTTTGAAAGACAAAAGTAAAATGGCGTAAAGTGTAGAAGTCCGTAAAAGCATGATAAACATTCGACTTGTATACTATGATATAAGTTGCATAAACAATGTCCGCTTAATTAACCCTAATTGTATAGTATTTTAGGTAAGATATATTGTGTTTGCGGGTACCGCGTGAGTGCTATTATGCGGAGGTCTTCTATCTTATCGTCCGCGTAAAATAAGTGTTGCTTGCAAGCGCGTCGCGTCCTCGACGGAAAAGTCGAGCCCGCGGAAGATTTCATGCTTATCGCATAAAAAGCGGGTATGCAACTGCGCAGCGATATCCGACGCTCGCTATTTCTGCTAATAGAAAGAGAGAGGATACGAAGTACAAAGTTACCGTCGATATTGACGCGTTTCGCACACGGATTGCGAAGGTCGGAAGAACGCGATCGTGTGTACGACTGCTTTTTCAAATTTCCGATAATCATTATTTACCGGATGCTTATGATCAGAGACTCACGCGTACGAATGCCGAACATCACAACTTCCATTCGTGAACTATTTAATATCAACTATCAGTGCAGCTATTCTATAAATAAACCGTACGTAATTTCCTGATTACTAAATGTCTCTCTCAGATTATATACTTTTTATTTCAATATATTATTGCACTTTTTTAAAAAGAGCAATATTGATACGTTGTTTGTTAAAAATTAACTTTAAATTTAATGTACAATAACTTTTTTTGCATTATTTTAGAACTTAAGATTTCCGATATAACAAGCTGGAAATTGCTTTTTTCTACGTATTACGAAATATTTTTCACTGAAAACAATACATTCTAATTATGTAATGACACAAAAATAAAAATAATGGGCTAATACTATACTATATGTTTACGTGTTACTTCTGTAGTAACTTACGATAATTCATTCCGCGTAAACGAGTGAATTATCGTTAAGTTTACTACAGAAGTAACGCTCGCGTAAACGTAGTATACATATATATAAAGTATATATGTATATATACATATATTTTTTTTAATATAAAAGAATTTCCTACACTGTAAAAAATTTTTGTAAAATTTACAACTTTTATAGTGGGTAATTTGAGACCCACTATAATAGGTGTAAATTTCCACACATTCTTAATTTGTGTAATTGTAATACAAAATTACTTTTTCCTTCCGTACTGTAATTTTGTAAAATTACAACTATTATAGTGGGTCTCAAAATTACCCACTATAATAGTTGTAATTTTACAGAATTTTTTTACAGTGTACACTTGTTGCAAAATTAAACTAAAATAAAATTACTATTCACAGTTTAAGAATAAATCTTTTGTATTAACCGATAGCCGTATATTTTATATACGAACGCGAATACGAACTGTTATACAACTTAATGTCATCATTATAAAAAAGTTAATTGGAATAATGTGATATTTAAAGATTACAATACTTCTTTCTAAAAGTAAAAGCTCTTGCTTGTTTTTCTTCTATCGATAGCGACACAAAGTAACGATACTTTATCCGATATTGTAACTTTAACACATGAACTTTCGCTTACCTTTTAACGCTCCGTTTAATTCGCGAGCATGTGCTCAACGTCACGCAGAAGGGATTTGCAACTATTTAATCGGCGGAATCGGTGACATGTGTAATGCATGGTCGTCCGTGTATTTTATTAAAACGTGTTATTGCCCTACCCAGTATATCAATATATACCGAGCGAGCAAACACACGAGACTATAAAGCAAACAAATCGGTACATTTTGAAGGCAGAATATAAAAATGATATAATTGTAAAGTAAAAATATTGATAAAAACATAAAATTATATCGTAAAAATTATGTATTGCAATTATTGCAAAAAAAAATTATTTTTAAGAAAGTTTTTGTATATGTAGGTATGTGTGTATATACTATACAAGTATACATGTATAGATTTTTATATATTTTATTGATCAATTATATATATGATTATCGCATCCAAATTATATTTATTAATTTAACATTTAAATAACTTGTTTTTGCATTTGTATTGTAAAAAAATCATTTTTCTATTATCTTTTATTTTGTCTAAAAAATATTTTATAATTTAAAATCTAAATTTTTTTTTAATATCTATGTCGTGAATTGAGGGATATATAAGTAGGTTTTTAAAGTCGCGAATGGATGAACAATATCTTTAGTATCATGATTTCAAATGGATTTTAATATAATTAAATTTTTATTTGAACTTATATCTCGAGTTATATTTAGTAATATAAATAAAACCATTAGACTTAAATTAGTTTCATTGTTAAATTGATTATTGTTGTAAATGATGTAATTCAAAGAAGCGTTCAATTAAATTTTATAAAGAAAACGTAATTGCAGAAACATATAATCAAATTCTACAAAAATGCGAATTTCCTGGAATAGATAGAACTTCCGGGGAATAGTACCTATTATATGAGAAATCGAGAAAACTTTTGACTAAAGTAAAGTTGTATCGCTATATAACGCAACCAACATATTTTTTAAAGATACATGTGCGAAAATACATCTATATTTGTTCACATCCGCTTAAAAGAAAGAGAAAGTGCGAGACTCATCAGAATCATTTCCTCTGTTCTCGATAAACAGGAACAGTATATAATGGCGCAAGAAATGTTGGTCATCGGTAATATCAAGTTTTATTACATTGCTATCTTCAATCTTTCTGTCTGACAAGGACTCGTCGACAGTATAATTTGAAGAAACTGATATCGTCCACCACATTAGAATTAATTTATTTGCGTAATATGTCATGCACATTAATAAGTCGCTAATATCGTTCATATCATGAGCTCGTCCAATAAGCTCTCGTTATACTCGGTGATATGAAGATACATGACTCCTATATCTACTATGTTCAGTTGCATTAGGTCATCGCATGCCCTGGTTTAATGTTATGGATTGTTATTGCCATGTTAATACAACACGCAAACAGCCAATAAAATAATGCTGATTATTTATAATCATGCATCTTAAGTATCATATGACGTTAATTTTTTTTAATGAAAATTTACATGTGTTATAATGTATTGTAGTTCAACGTATTGAAATATACATAATTTGATTACGTCAGATTCTTATTATTCTGATGTAGTCGATATCCATTGATTAAAATATTAAAAAATCTTATGCTTTTTAAATTGTAATTATCACGCTACTTATTAATTGTTATCGTGAATAAAAGTTGCTATATATAATCGGTTGAATTTTCATTAAATAGAGGTTTATCATTTTCTGTTTTTAATTATATAAACGTGAAAGCTAGAACACAAGCGATATAGTCATTCGATTGCGAAATATTATTAAGTCTAGAAATATAAGTACTTGTTTATATCACGCGCGAGTATAGTTTTTACGAACGTATCACGAGAGATCACTTTATATATCCGATAGACTCTCATTTTCCGTGGGTGGCCGTTGAACTCGATACACGTTCTACGAACTGAAGCGTATCTACGAAGAATCTGTGTATTTCAACGCGCGGAGGGAGATGCACATGTAAAATGTATGCGTCAGCCATTTATATACGAGAAAATGTGTGTACTTGATTCGTGAGATATATTCTCATCTATAGTTGCATCTTTAAGAACATCCCACACTTCTACGTGACATAGTTGTACGATAAAATATCAATAAAACCGGAATCGGTTGCGAGATGTTGCTAAAGCTTTGCATGTAAGCTAGCAAAGCGCATTTACGTGCTTTCCATGACATTGGATATTATGACATGTGTGTGACGACAATATGACCGTGTTGGTTACAGTGACAGGACATTGTTGTGGCATTCAATCTCTGCGTAGACATCATGTGTCATGAAAGCGCGTGTCTGCAAATATGACATAATGTGAAATTGGTCTTAATATCGAGCATACAGTGCAGAATTTATTACTCGCTCTCAAGCATATGTTCATATAAACAGTGTGTAAGGCCATTCACATATCTCTGCAAGAATCTGTATACAGCAAATGTCATATGGTTTACATAATGGCCACATAATCGTCACATGATAAACCAAAAAGATTATTGTTATTCGAAAATGTTCAAACTTAATATTAGTTCCCACAAAACTTTTTTTTAAGAATTAGTAATTTATTAATTAAAGAATTTTATTACATTAGTGATTAGTGGACATCGAATTTTTTACGCAGATTGATGAGAAAGAGCAATTAATAACTAAGATTACGTTATTTATAATGTCCAACATATTTATACCTAACATATGTTGTATGTTGTAGTATAAAAGATGTTGGATATTATAAATAACATAATCTTAGTTATTAATTATTTTTTTCCACCAATCTGCATATAAAAAATCCGATGTCTAGTGATTAATTTATTACATTAGTGATTTAATTAACAAAGATGTCTTTTTATCCGCGTTGTTCCACATTATATGACTGTATCGTGTTATTAACTTCTTGGGATCAATACGTCGAATTAGGACTATTGTATGTTCAGACATAAAATGATTATTCTGTCTGTAAGTCGCAAGGTGACATTTATTGTTCTAATTTTAATTGCGGGTGGCATTTATATCACGTTTATTAGAGAAAATATTTAACAATTAAGTTTAGTTAAACGTTTAACGAATGAGTAGGCTGTCTTAAATACATATCGTATAGTGTTCCATATAGTAAGCCAAGCCACGTGTGCCTTCTGTCCCGTGTTTCAGGGGCAGAGGACTCTGACTCCTATTTTACCCAGATACAGTCTCTTACTCTCATGCTGCGACCGTAATGTATATGTAGTGTCTCGAAGATATCTATAAAGTCCTCTTGAAACATGATTACGCTTCCAAGAAAGAACACGGTTCAAAGATTAAAAAATAATTTGCATGGTTCGCCATTCTCATACCGTTTGTGCAAACATATTATGACGTTATTGTTACACATAACAATATTCCGTATCATGAATTTAGGATGGTAATATTAGCTTTCTGAAAGTAGTTTTCCGAACTTAAATGAGCTTTTAACGATTTAAAGTGTTGAAAATTTTAAAAGATTAATATTTCAAACTTGCCGATAGCGCAATTAGTTCTGGCGGCGGAATCGTAAATTTTGCAGTGTTTACGATGTCAATGTCTGATACCGTCGCCGCGTTCTTTAAACATCAATGGTATTAGCGTTGAAAATTTAAAGTGTCAAGGTTTAGCGTACAGATAAAAATGTAGACAGAAGAAAGTAGACGAGTGTGGTAGCGAAACCAAATTGGTTCGAGAGCGCCATCGAATCGAGAAAGAGAGAGGAGTCGGTAGCAACGGGTGGTCGCGCGTGTGCATCGAGACGAACGAGTTTCGTCGTCTCTGATGACCGACGCGCGACGTGTCGAACGTGTTCCCGACCGGGAAAACAACAACCCGCGACCGGGAATACACGGGGTTTACTCCCTCGTGCACCTGCGTCCCACGCACTCCTCTCATAAAATTTACCGTGCCACGTTGTGCGGTTTAACCCTCGCGACAATTCCCGAAAATCAGCCCGCCTGGGATGAACAAAAGAAGTCTAGCGTCTAGACGACTGGATATTATGACGTGAAGCGACAAGGAGGGTTTCGTTATTGTCTTCTTTCTTCTCCCCCTTTCTCCTGACCGTTCGACATTTGCATTTTCGTCGCGCAAAATTCGGCGGTTTAATTAGTGCTCTTTTAGTGTTCGGCTTGTTTTACTAGTCTTGTATACATTACATATACATTATAATTTCTAACTACTCCTAAAAAAGATAGAAATTCTTTTTTTATGCATTACGCGACGCTGAGATATAGACTTATATTTTATAAAATAGACGAATCTATTAAGTGAGCTCTCAATGAATGAGAAAATAACCCGAATATATATCTCTGAGATTTGTTTAAAATATTATAATAATATTCTGACAGCAAAAATTATGGGAATGTGATACGAATTTAATTATGATAAAGATTCAAATTGACCAGTTGTGTATTTCGTAAAAAAGAGTGATGATTATACATTCTTTTAAGGTTATTCTCTTTTTAATCATTTTAAATAGTAAATTTTTTAGTTAGAAAAACAAATTGTAAATAATAGAAGAGAAAACAAACAAATATAAAAAATGTATGATTGTTTTTACGAGATATTTTCGAGATTGATTTACGGAAGCTCTTTTAATATCAGACGATCAAGCGCTTCATATAATATTTGCCATGGACTCTGGATTCTAAATGTCTAGAATTGAGTGCATCATACGTATGTTACCTCTGGCCGTCTTATCAGCGCTGTCGTATACTGCAGTATACTGCGTATGCAGCAGAACTTAGTGATAGTAATGCAATGTCAACGACCTGATATATCAACGCGGACCTACCTGACACCAGTTTCTTGATATTGTCACTTATTCGTCATTCATCTCTCTGAGAAACTCAGAACAAAGATTTGAGAGAGAGAGAGAGAGAGAGAGAGAGAGATTCAAATATTTTGATAACATACTTTACTGCATTATTAACATTATTGTACATGATTTATGTAAATAATATATTCTCAACTATGTTATGCAGACGTTTGCAAAGCTGTTTGATTCTCGAGAATTTTCGTTCCAAGTTTGATTCAAAGTGTTATAATATAGTGACACCTTGAATAATCGAATATTTTTTTTAACGATTTGCATTAATAATTTTTTTTTATTAATATGGAGAACCTAATGTAATAATGTAAAAAGATTTTCTCTTTCTTTCTGTCTCTCCTTTCTCTCTCTCTTTCTTTCTCTCTGTTGTGAGCATCAATATAAATTACTTTTAATTATTTTATTAAGGAGAATACCAAAATTAATCTTACAGTATTTTTCTCACTATATTTTAATCTTAAAGGTAAACTGGAAGGTAAACAGTTTTTACTGATGCACACTTTGAAAGTTATACGTGAGAGTAATGCATGACATGTCGATGAAAATTTTCTTAATATTATATAAAGTACGAGGGAAAAAGTGCTCTAGGGTAATTTCATTATTCCGCTTGTTTAATTAAGTACAATGTGGCAGAAATATTTTATTGAAGAGCGTCTTTATTCTCTTTATTCATATAAATACAAATTAAGTTTTATTTTACACAAGAGAAATGCTGTTGTCAGAAGTGACTGCTGTTTTCTCAAGACGATGAAAGACAAATAATACAATATTGATCTCGTGCTGCAATAAATATTTAACATCGTTTCGTTGCTTTTATTTAACTAAAAAATATGATCGAAATTTGCTCGGACTTTATAAAATAATTATTCTAGTCTGTCTATAAAAATAACCTTTTTTTTATTTTGTTACACATTACGCATATTTACTTTTGGAAATATGTGTTTTACGTACTTTTACATATCATGAATTGGTAGCTAAATCTTCTTGAAAAATGCATCTAAATGTTCTCTCAAAGGCTCGATCGCTTAATCGATCCTTCAATTCTCCGCAAATATCAAACTATTCAAAACCTCGATATGACGGAGCCCATCAATCCAACAAAATTACTGCAGCATCGCAATGATTGCTGCTGCTGCTAAAAACGCGGATCTCTCGCGTGCGGTACGCTTGAGATCACGTACACGCTATAATCTGTATAGTTGCGTGACCATGAACAAAGACTACCCTTGATCCTGGGCAGCGCCGCGCGAATGTCACGAATTAGCGCTGTTATCAGTGCACTTGAGACCGTTCTGCACGGCGTGGTTTATCCGCGGTCTGAAACGTTTTGATTTCGTCGGTTCGCCGTTCGCCGAATGTCGGTCAACTCGGCATCGGGCCGGCGCGGCGCACGGCGTTTTGTGCGCTACGACAAATCGCAAATTCTCGCGTTCACGCTCGCGCGCGCCCGTAGAGCAACGAAGCGCGATCAACGATAAATTCTGCTTGTCAGAACTAACGAATTTGTGAAGTTCATTCTGGGTGTGAGATTATATCCAAGGTGAAAGTCAATAGCTCATACCTGGCGAGTTTTCAATTTTAACTGGCGTTCGATTTGTCATTTATTTCGATAGTAAAATTAATCGGATATCCCAACTTGTTAAAATAGATACAATGCAATCTGGGAATTTTTAGTGTACTTTTTATTTACGCAATTTTTATTTACTCTATAAAACAATTATATTCTATAAAATTGTAAGTAAATAATCGATTAAGGCTTGACGCAATTTATTTTTAACTAAAGAATATATTTTAAATAACAAAAGAGAAAAAATAAAGATATGGAAACGAATATAGATATAAAATAAAAGATATTATCAATTAATATGGAAGTAGAAAATATGAGTAGTATACACTTTGAGAGAGAAGTTGCTGCGTACTTCCCTGTCTTGTTCGTTTCTAACTTTAAAAAAAGGTTCTATTTCTACATCTTTATCCTTTATCTACTATATTTACATATTTACAACAAGTTTTAATAAATATGTAAAAGACCTTGTTCTAAAATTAGATCTACTCAACTTATAAAACAAACATATTTGAATAAAATTTAAATGACACTAGAATTGTCAATAAATAATTGATGGAACTGTGATATGACGTTCACATTTACGTGTTATATTTTACGTGCATATAATTACGATTAAAACATCTTAATATCATTTATGTGATAAATTACCGAAAATCTCTCTTATGCTCTTCTTCTAGTATATTATCTAACAACCCTACCATATTGAAAACCAATTTAAAGCTATACGCATCATGATTGATCAGTTATATTATATCATTCGACTGATGACGATATATTTATCGTTTATGCATCGACTCCTTGAAGTAGAATATGTATAAGTATTAGAATATTATTCTCTCTCCCTCTCTCTTCAATGCTTGAGGAATCAATCAGTTTTACTTATCCTTCTACAGCGCCAATTCAATTGTATCGCGTGTGTGAAAAAAATCAGAAATTCATCAAATGAATGTTTAAAATGTACGGTTAAATAAGTATTTTGCAAATGAACTTTGCTTTACTTTCTCCAATAGCAACCGTTTAAATATAGAAAACCTTGAATTTTTTGCGCGATTTATTCATTGTAGAATAAAGTTACGCATTGCGACAAAACTGTGTAACTTTGCACTGTAATAAAAAAATTTATTGTAAAGTGATTATGGACTAATAAATGAGCAAAAAATAGATGTTACAAAATTAAATTAATATTAACTTCAATACTCCAAAATGGAACGTTTCAACTATACACCGACTTTTTATCATCAGCCAAATGAAATTTATAGAATAAAAACATTTATAGAATTGTCAAATGTAACTTTATTTTTCAATTTACGTTTTATTTTTGAAACTTTTTTTGTTATGGGTACAAGTATCTTGCATTGCAATATGCTTGTGACATATATGTATATCTTGCAATGCAGTGGGCATCCTAATATTTAAAAATTGCTCGTGCAAAATGTGAAAAGGAGATTGAATTAATACGATATAAATTAAGTTAGATACTCTTATAACTCAGTCTCTGTGAAATGTAATTACTCGTATACGAAAGTTGAGTTATTACATTTCGCGCGCTTACACGATCTTATCAATAATGTAGCAGTTCTAAACTAACAAAGCATCGTCTTGATGTGCAGAAAAGGTCTGAAAGATGAAGGATGACGTGGACGAAGATGACTCCGGCACGTCCTCTTCGGGTAGCACGTCCGTGCCTGAAAACACCATTTCATATGGGTAAGTCAAGATTGTTGTACTTTAGATTGGCATAATAATATCTTCTTATAATAATTTCTTCTCCATGTAGTGATGCGATAAGTGTAATACTCGTGATAGGAATACATTTTAAATTTTATTTCTTCCATTAGAGTATTATATGTTAATTGTTATTACAGATTATTAAATTGTTAAATGAGATATAGATCTTTATTAGTCGCCTAAATAGTATTTATGAATCTTTCTTAATTTACATGTACATGAACGTAATAATTGAGTATTTTACGTATCGGAAAGAAATTGTTTTACGATGATACGCTCCTTAATAGTTATACAAATACGATACTATTCGCTAAGCTTGCAGCGCGAGGAGAAAAGACTTGATAAAATTAATCAAATGACCACATGGTTAACTAAATTTTAAAGCGGTAATCGCACATTGAAAGTTTAAACTAAGCTTTACTCAATGTTAATTTATTCAAGAAAAATTACGCATGCAAATCGCTCTCTATACCTATAATAAATTCGACGTTTGTGCACAAAGCGTTCCGCGTGTGAGCGTTTTGATTTAAGAACGTGAAGAGCTGTTGTATTTCAATGCAGATGAAGCTATGCTACCAAAGTACCGTGGAGTTTACTGTTAATTCAATCTGCTTACGGATACAAACTCCCTGAATGATCGCTGTTCTTTGATTAATTAAGCAGCCGTAAGTGTGGCGCATTATAACTGTACTTTCATCTAACCGGTATTATCAACTTGTTGGTGTTAGAGCGTGGCTGATCAAAAGGGTTTTCGCTCTTCGAATTGTTTGATGTCAAAGCTTTTACACCTACCATGTAAACACAGCTTTAAAATCGACGAAAATTTTTTATTCAGTTTGTTAGCTACTTTTTTTCTCTTTTCACGAAAACATTGCGCAAGTTACAAGTCTCTTGAAATGTTATTGTACAATTATTTCATGCAATTTCTATCGCGATTAAAGTACTTAGAAATATAATCTAAAAGTTGACATGTACATATGTACATGCCAATATAATTTTTTTATCAATAATTATACTTTAATTGTAATAATAAAAGTTCTTTTATGATTCTCCCCCCCCCCCCCCCCGAATATCTAATTATTTTCCGTTGTCGGTTTTTTACATTACTGAAATTACTCATAATATAATTGAATAATTTAAATGCGGAAAAACGAAATGTTTCTGTTAGATTGCAACGTAATATCACGTGAAAATAGGTATCTTAGTAATTCTTATTTAATATTTTTTACAATTATGATAACGGATTTCCTACTTCTATCTAGAATTAGAATGGTAGATCAATAGAATATCTGCATGCACACAAAATGGACAAGTTATTATGTCATTCGATATTTTCGTGACATTTTACTCCAATCCGCATATAAAATTGTACGATAGATCGAAATCACAGGCTATACACATATCTTATTTGCGGACAAATATAAGAAAAGTAACTCGATATCTCGTGCGCGCGATCTTCGACTGTATATCGCTATAAAAGGGTTATAAATGAATATTTACTTTGAATGATAAAAAAAAAGGAGAGCGAAATCGGGCAATGCTACGAAGATACAAATTATTGATATTCGCAGCGACGCAAATACACGAAATGTCACGTGAAATAAAACCTTATTGGATGTTACGAAGTGCGCGCGCGGTTACCGCGATTACCGTTTCGAGGATTACTTTTGCGAATTTTGTTTACCCATTCGTTTGAAACGCGAGGCCAATGCAGTTGAAAAAAAATCGCGAATATCCGATCGTCGCATTGGGTGTAGATCGGTTATCCGGATATTCAATGCTTCACTTGTTATACCGAAATACTTGTAGCGAAAATCATTATCGATATTCTTTTGCATTGGTAGAAATTTAGCAAACTTCGCAGTCTGTGTTTCAAATTCAAACATCGACCTTCGCATTCTGATGTGACATCGGTTTAGATTGCTAAAAAAAAAATAGCTTCTTGTTCACGACATTATATGTCATAAGTCACATAAAATCCCCACAGTAGCTCATCATTCGAAAGATCGGAGTCTTGTTGTTGAAAACACGCAATTCTCCTAATAATAAACTTTTGTTTAGGAGCAGCAGGCGGTAAAAATAGACTTGCGCTGTCACGTTTAATTATAGTAAATTAGTATACAATATAGGGGGGAATATATTTATCTTATATATATATATATATATATATATAAGATTTTCATAATATGTGATTACATCGTAATTAACCACGAGGTAACGACAATTTTACTAATCATCTATGTAATTGTTTACACATTTAGCTTATAATCTACATAATTAATAGTATTATAAAGTCATTATGAAATCATGTATTGATATCCTCATATTTTATCCATCTAAAATACATACATCGAAAGAAAACGACTCGTCTATTGTGAGCGTGGTTTAAAAAGCACCTTGTGCGAGCGCGTAAGCATTCACGCGACGAAAGAGAAAGGAAGAAACAAATATGTCGGCTTCGCATGTGCCTTGAAACTTCTTTCTTATCGCCGGCCTGTCGGTGTGAGCGTTCCTTAATAACGTATCGTTATCACGCCAGGCGCACGAATAGACGAGCGGCGGGAGAAGACGAGGGGAACGATTGGTCGTCGCCGCGTGGGGGGAAAGCGCTGATTGGTTACCGGGAGTGGGGGTAGCGCTCGCCGAGCAGTTCACGTCCGACTGCCGTAAGTTGTGGTCTCGCCGGGTACGCTCTTCTCTCTTTCTCAGCCGCTCTCTCCTCTCGTTCGCTCCATTCGATCCCGGTCTCCCCGGGCAGGGCCGCCGAGTGTGACGTTCCGCCGTCTGACAGTTTTCGCGAATAACTCGCGCGTAAGGTGCGCAATGTCGCCGTGTCGTCGCGTCGTGTAGACGGCGCGTCGTAGTAAGATTTTGTGTGGAAAAACACATTTCCCGCGCGCGCGTGCACGCGAACGCGTGCGTGACCACGTCTCCTGCTGCTTGTTGCGACACTTGCGACGTTGTGACGACCGGCGACCGGCGAGTATAGTAAACAGGTGACGCCGACAAGCGGAGCGGAACGGAACGGAACGGCGGCGTTGTGTCGTGTCGCGTCGCGCCGCGCCGGTAGCGGTTGACCTTTTAAAACGCACGGTGCGTCGCGCGGTAAATTGCGCGAAATAGCAGCAGCGGCCGCTGTGATCGGGACGGTGTTCGGAATAAATCACCGCTCCGCACGACCGCGCGCTAATACGGTGGACCGCCGTTCGGCATACCGTGTCAAGGCCACCGGCGGCGAGTTCGCGCCTCGTGTCACTATACGTAGCGCACTTCGATCTCTGCGCAATACCGGAGGAAGAAGGATAGGAAGAAAGAGAGAGACGGAGAAGGAAAAAGAGAAATCGCGTCGACTGTGAACCCCTGGATCGCGATCGTCGAGAAACTTCGCAATCGCGTTCCTCAAGATTCATCTCTAATCTGAAAGACGGTGTCAAGGTCGCACTTCCGGCGAACATTTTACGAGCGGCGGGAAGTCGCGTCGCGCCGCGGCACGACGTAGCCCGCTCGATTGCGACAATAATCGCGCGAGCGCCCGCGCGCGCGCGCGCGCGCGTGTTTGTCGAACTGTCATCAACAGACTCCGATGCATGGGATTGATAAAAATCGCACGAAAGTGCCCACGTGACAATCTCGGTTTGGCGGGTTTCACACAGTGAAATAGTACTCGTGCGCGAAATCCCGCAGGGAAGTGGAGAGTATATTACGTCGAAGAAGATCGTCACACGGTCGATGTTTGCGGGATAGAAACGCGGATATATCGCGACAGGAGCGGTCCCGCGGGAACGATACAGGAAAACGTTCGGCGCCGGGTATACGCTCCTCCATCGATCGATTGATCGAGCTCTCGACAACTCTTCGTGTAACGTTTGTTAGAGGCAAGGCCGGGGAGGATTAGAGGATTATCGCCGCGCGTGAATAAGCTATCGAGCAGCCGCGCGATTAATCGCCGGCTAACCGGCTAATTTTAATTCGGCCGGCAAACAAGTCGCCGTATGCGATAAGGCGCCGAGGGGAGAGACATCGGCGGCGCGACCACGACGACGCGACGCGTCTCTCCGGACGCAATGCTGCCGTTCTCCAATATGGCGAGCAACGCCCGCCGCGGGAACACCTGCTGCGAATTGCGACCTACGTTTACCGGCGCGAACGCGAGTGATTGTTGAGTAATATAAATCGTGGATAAGGACAAGAGTCGCGATATCGACAGTCATCGTTGCCTTCGTGACGTAAAAAATTGCGAGACTATTGGCGGATAGAGAGAGAGAAAGAAAGAGAGAGAACTAATTGAAAAGTTTGCAACCTGCAATGGCCAACGACGACGGACGAACGTACTTTGTACGGGCAGGCGGATGAAGGAAACTCTCTTTCCCCATTATATTTATTTATCGATAAATGTACCTCGAAGTGTACGGCATGTGGCAGCAGCAGCAACAGCAGCAGCAGCATCATCAGCAACAAGCGTACTTGAGGGGTTTGCCCTCGCAACATCCGCAGCAACAGACTCTCCATCCAGGGATTATCGCCACGGATAACCACGCGTCGCATCATCCGCATCAGCAACATCATCATCACCCGCAACATCATCGCACTACCATTATGGATTTGCCGGTACCAAGGTCAGTCTCGTTGTCTTATTACGAGATAAAGTCGCTGGGTGTATCACACAAGGCAAACGGATATAGGTATATGCGAATAAGGACCGCATCCAGTCACGCTTGGATTTTAATCGAACGTGCCGCGAACTTGGTTCGGAATGTCGCGGAGAGAGTATATTCCCATATCTAATCGTGGTTTTTCTTATTATTTTGATAATACAACTTAAATGGATCTTCTCGTTCTCAGCTTAATTAGGGTTTAATCTTTTTCAGTCATATATATGATAAACTATAATTTTATTGGCATTTTACCTTTAGCCTTACCGTGCATATATATATATATATATAGCGAATGATAATGAGATGTGTATCAATCTCGCGATGCTTATTATGCTCTATGAATCGCATTCAAATGGAGAATATTTCAGAATCCCGGATCGTTAATTTAATGACGTTAATTTATATAATAAATTTGGAATTGGCCTTTCCTTAGGAAAGTCTTGAGATATTTCATCCTTTATTGCCACCGTCCTAAATATTTGATTATAAAATGTTTTGACTTTTAGGGCAGTTTGATATAAATCTATTTTTATTCTTTCAAATCGAGTGTTGAAAAATAAGAAAAATCGTTATATTTAATATATACGCAATAATTTGTTTAGAATATTAATATTTTTTAATAAAAGAAAAGGCTTAGCCGATATTTATATTTTGTTATGAAATGACTCGTAAATGTTATAATTAGTAACAATAATTGGCTCGATCTTAAACTATTATTAAAAAAAGAGAAGGCAATGGCAAAATTACGCGATATAGAAGAATTGTTATGAATAGAATTTCGTATATAAACATTTGTATGAGTTATTCGCCGAAAAATTTGAAAACGTGCAAAAATGCAATATATGTATAAACGTATATGTATTTATTATATTTCTATATATGTACATATACACAACGCAATCTGTTCGACATATAACATATCGGCATTTACGATTATGTATTTTAATAGCGTATAAGGCCTTGGCTTTTGCTCTATCTAAGTACATATGTATAACCCTGTGTGTCGTTGCCGTGCAAAAATTCTTTATTCATAGATAAATTTATTCATGAATGCATAGTTGTTTTTTTCTAGCGGCCAACTATTTCGGTGATGATTTATTCCCACCATGAACGCGACAATATCGGACACCATGTCACATTTTTTTTTACATTTTGCTATATTTTAAATATTATTAATTTGCCTCTCGTCTTCTCTCGAAATCATTCAAAATTCTTTACGACGACATCGCCAAAAAAACCGGTCGCGTTTTTATTCAAATGTTACTGCAACCTGTGTGGTTTTATCTTTCATCCTATATAAACCGTATATCAACGTGTATATTTATGATCCGATTATGTCTGACATAAGAACTATAGCGCGATTAATTTAGCAAAATACTACAAGTTTTGCTAAATGTTTTATTGCTTCTTTAGTTTTACAATTTTATACGTAGCCCATCTCTCTTTTCTGTTTTTTTGCGGACGCAAGTAATACAAAGCAAAACTGAGATTTTTTTACCAAGAAATGTTAACCGATTATCTAACTTCATTATTTATTTGTCATTCGAGCTATGTTACTATACATATATACATTATAGCTATACGCTATGCTCAATGATGATTAATGGCGTTAAGAATTAAACGCAATTTTGTCACAAAATATCTTTATTGCATCGGTGATAAAATATCATAATCTAGATCAACTCTTATCAGTAAAATTTGCGTTTTATTATAATGTTGTATTACGTAGATGCACTAAAAATTTTATAATATCAGGTAAAAAATGAATTTGGCGTAAAATGAAAGTTTATTGAAACTATTACACAATATGATTGGGTTATTACAACTGAGAACAGGTTTTTATCCCTAGGATTAAGATAAAGTGTATTATATTAAATGCTGACGTCTCACATTACTTAAAAGTTTATTCTATTATTAATAACGACAATTTGACTTGCAAATAATGTGCTGAATATTATCGCGCACGGCCACCTTCGAAACTGATAAGTTTGTGCACAAATAACATTGAAAGTATGAAAACTCACGTGTCACACGTGACGATAATGCTGACTATTGTAGAAACCAGCGACTAACAAACGAAACGTGGTTAATGTATGAAACTGAAGATTTTATTGTTTTCAAGACTATCTAATGCATTTATGACTAAACCTTTTTAGTTCTAGTGTGTGTCGTCAGATGCAATAAAAGATAAAAGTTTATGTTATCAATTATAAAAAAAATTCTACAATTTCTACTGCAAAGTATAATTTATGATCGTAATTGTATCAGTTCGAAAATTATCTATATAAAAATGAAATAGTGTTTAATGTTCGGAGCTAAAGATTTTATCGTTTACACGGCTGTTTAAAACGTTCGCAACTAAATTCTTTTCCCTTCCAGTTTTCATGGTGACTTACATTTATTTTCTAAAACTGCAAAAAGAATTATAAAACTTTTATCGGAAAACATTGAAGTTATAAAGTTCTGGTAAAAGAAAATGTGAGTATAGTGACTATGAAAACTTATATGTTACATAGTATTGCCACAAATATTTGCGATATATTTTGTTTTGTAACTTTTTAATTTGCTATATACATGATACAGTGCGCAGTTACTTATTTGTATATTCGTAAAATTTATATTTTTTATTACCAGGGAATAATTTAGAAAGAGTAAATTATATGCAAAAAAATGTACTTTTTAATCAGAAATTTAAGAAATAGTAGATATATTGTACAACTAGTGGGAAAAGTGGTCGATTCTGAATGAGTGTGAAGTTCATCACACTCATTTGGGCTCGACCACTCTTCCCACGAGTTGTTCATACTATTTTTCCTAACAAGAGCGTGAAACAGGCCGCTTTTCGCGCTTGTTTTACAATTTTATTTCTCCACTAGTCGAGAAATGGCTCCATTTTTCAACTAGTGGAGAAATGGATCGTTTTGCTCACTCAAAACAAGCGCGAAAAGCGGCCCATTTCACGCTCGCGTTAGGAAAAATGCATTTTTTTTACGTTTTGATCGATCTAAGCTTGTAAGTTATGTCAGAAAGTTAATATATTATCGTAGTGCTATGTAATATCTTGACAGTCGATGAATTTTCACATTATCAACAGTCATATAAGCACTCGTGTGAAAGATTAACGTACGATCGTGCTCGCCCGCTTTCTCGATTGAATTTTATGTCGAACGAGACGAGCGATTTATTACATAAAGACAAACGCGACAAACGCATGATTCTGTATGGTTCCGAATTTACGGGTTGATTTGCATGGCAAATTAATTTAACTTTATAAGGCGACCTTTATAAGGAACGACATAATAACGTCTTAATGACAGTCTGCCTCGTTTGCATGCTCTCAAGAGAAACCTCGCGAACCAAAAGAGCAAAGGGTATATAGTCATACTAGTATTATATTTAACAATTATAGCAGTATATCGATGATTTATTTAATAATTAGTTGTTATGTGTTCCAAGAAAGGATCCAACTAGATAAAAGCTAAACGAGGAAACTAATTAGGTCCTAGGATATATATAAAAGATAATAGTGAATGATTACGGAATTACATAATTCGATGATTAACTATATCAGAAATATCTACTATTGAAATTAGAACATAAAATTTTAGAATATTATAGCTGATAATGTCTCAAAAATTCTGCAATTCTTAAATCTTGATTTATATTATTATTAATTTAATTAGGTATAAAAACCTAAACGATTACGATATTAAATTTTCTGGATGAACGTATTACTAAAATTAATTATTTCTTAATAAATAGGTTAATATGTTATTTATCAAAATTACTGAAACGATATTCTGATTGTTAAATACAAGGTTATTTAATACAATTCAAAATATCGACTTTATTAACTTTGGCGAGATAATTAATTCTTTGTCTCTTCTTCTTTATAACTATCGCTGAAAAAAAAAATTTTTTTTTTTCATAAGTTACAAAGAAGACAATACAGATAATTCGCATACTTGTCTGTAATTTATGTCACTGATCGCTATTCCTGACGTACATTGGGGATATTTGCAAATCATACTTTGAGGCTTTTTGGTTTGCAAATATGTCTCCCTGCATTCACGACGTCATTCCCGTCGTTGAAAATAATTTCGATTGCATTGTTCATGTATGATCGTCTGCGCCTTATTTACTCACTCGCTCGTCCCATTCTATCGATCCCATGAAATCGATCTAATAAATATAAAACATTGCTGCATAATAATCCGTCCTTTGCTGCTTCGTATATACATATTAAAATTATTGTAATAAATAAAATATGTTAATGTATTATAGAACTTTATTTTGCTTTCGCAAAGTCGAGTCATATTTAGATATTCTTATCAATTACAATTCAGGTTTAATTATTATTGATAAGTCCAAATAATTCAAAAACTTAAGTTGTCACAATTATAATGGAATATTTAATATTACCTTCCTCATAATCATATGCGGACAGAAAGATCCCTGAATTCTCTGAATCTTTTATTATAACTGACAACTTTTAACTGCAAATTTAAAATTATCTATAGTATAAATCGTACTCAAATCGGATTCGATGTGATTCTATAATGTATCGTGATCGGACATCCGATTCCTCGAGAATGTCGAGTATCAGCATGTCTACTATATCTTTTCGTCACGTGTTTTTTCGACAACTGATGAACGAAAATACAGGCTTTTTCGATATTCGGCAAGATGCGAGTCTTGAATACATTTAACACTCGGAAGCTGATGATTCATTCTCGTTCTGTCGCTAACAAAACTTGATGCATCTTCACATATTCATTTTTCTTCGCTTGTTACGTAACACTTGTACAGGTGTAAGAGATATAAGTATCCGTTAGAAGCTTACTGCCCACTTCAATTGTCATATATTATCAGCATCAAGCTCGAGATTAATGTTATCTTATTGGCATTCTGTAATCGGTTTTGACGGGAAAGAAAAGAAAATATCTGATTATCTAAAGAATACAAAAGATATTTGATGTTTCTAGGAAAGAAATATATTTTCCTAAAGAGCGTTTGAAAAATGTACAAAAGATTTCTTTTGTATAGCGGCAATTTTTTTGGATATTTGTTGTTTTTATGGCTAAGGCTTACAGTATTTAAAAACAAAGCGATTCTTTATATCAGTACTCCGAGAACGAGAACGTTTGATGTCGTTCCGTAAATCCAAAAAGCAGAAGTCGAGACATATTACGTGAGACAAACATCAAATATCTCTTTTATCTCCGTCGGTCGCTTTCATTCTAAAATATTGATTTATAAAACTCTCGAAAACATGAGTTTTTTTATCAGATTGCTACGGTAAACAAGTAACACGTTAAGATATCTGACTTGCGTAGTTGTAGAATTTGTAAATAGCTATATACAGTAATGCTGAATTATCCATTTATTGCTATCATATGGCATAAAGCCAGCTAAAATAAATTATTATTTGACAGTCTAAATATATCTATTGTAATACGCAAATGTAAAAATATGTATTTCTCTAACAAGATTTTAGATAACAAATTTCGAGTATAAACTGAGTATGAAGTGAAAAATGAGATGAAGGATTCTCTGTTTACGGCCTTCCAGCAAAAATTTTAAGACGTGTCTAACTGAAACAACAATTCAGAGTGCCTCTCATATAGTATTTGCATATTACGAATGGAGAAAAAATGTGTCCGTGAATAGTGAAGATTGGGGCAAAAGGGTTAATGTTACTTTGGAATTAATTGAATAGCGCTTTGAGCAAGGAAACCTTGAACGGTCGTCTTGTTTGCCGATCATCGCGCTCATTCGCAGTTCATTCATACTCGCCGACAGTCATTGTCTATTTGTACTATTGCCTAGCTAGGCCTTCCTGGGTCGCGCGGTTCAACCTCGCCAAAATTGCCTGTAGAGACGCGCGACCTTCAAACCGTAGTCACGTTCAGAGGTGAAGGCTAAAGGCAACCGCGGGCTTCTTCTGCGCGTTTAAAAAGGCGCGCTATATAGGTGTCAAATTCTTGCTAGCTGCGAGATAAATAATCTCTTTCATCCAATTTCAGTATATCACATTAATGTCACTTAATATAGATGATAAAAATGCTCATTTTTTAGTGATAAGTCTCAAAAGTGTATCTAAAATTAATAAAATTTCTTTAAACAATTTTTATTTATCAAGATGATTTTAATATCGGAAATTGAAAAAATGAAGAAATGTAATAAATAAAAATTTGTCATAGTGTTTTCTCGAAAAGAAAAAGTCGATATCAAACTGATTAAAGGAGCATTTGATATGATTCTATAATCTCTGCATATAAAATTAGCTAATAGCTATAGATCGAGAGCTAGGTAATACAACTGATCATTTTTGTGTAATAAAAATAGATGACTTAGCAAAAAGACTTAAGTGTACAGTCTCTAATGTAGCGACGAAAAGTGTGATTTGCTTCTCTCTATCTCTTTTTTTTTAGATTTTGAATATGAATATTGATTCTTCGGGAAAATAATATCGAGTAAAATAATTGGTTTCAATTTAACCAACAAACTTAACAAAGATCGATTTTATCAATTGTTTTATTCAATGTCTTTTTTATTTTAAACTGTTTTATTCAATACATTTTTTCATCCTGCATGCATTCGGCAGAAGAGGGTAACGCACGCGGGCGGGTATGCAATCACGCGTCATTTTCATCATGATACACGAGACCAATCGTCGCTTCCTGAATGGACTTATAAGTATGAATTGGTGTTCCGCGCTAAGCTAAGCCACTCATGTACCTCACACACATCGCGTTCGATCATTGCACAAATAAATTTACTTCGAGGAAGAAACTCATTTGTGTGTGTGTCCGCCAGCTCACGCGATCGACACTCGAAAATTACATCGCTGAAAAATATTTGTGTGTAGTTTGATTCCTTGTTGCCACATTTTTTTCACGTTGACATACAAAATTATTTTTAAATATATTCAGAGAAGAGTAACTAATAGATAATCCTTTATGATAGCATATATTTGAGAAATCAGATTTAATTGTATGTAAAATATTTATTTTGAAATAACTTGTTGACTCTTCTCGCAATTTTCATGCTTTTCCATGCATTATGTGAGAAGATAACCTTTTTTTACCAATATCAAAAACGTAATTATCACATAAGTAAAGAAAATATTTTAGGCATCTCGCGTTAGTTTTACCTTGGGGGGAATTCACAACCCAAAATTTTGTACACCAATGCCGATTTTTGGCATTGCTGTAAAACACTGCCGACATTTTCGTACACTGCCGACAATGCTTAGTCAATACCTATAATGCCGTCAATCCTATATATAAATAATATAAAATTAAGGCAATGCCATGCAATTATGAACACTGTCGCGTACTGCCCATTATTATACGTCAATGCCACCTCTATCAAGTTAACCCCCCCACTATTGCAAAAAAATCCGCACTTATTAAAAAATTTAGTGCTATTTATGTGCTGTTGCTCTAGTCCGGATTTTGTTGCTCAAGCCGTTTAGCAGGAAACGGCGATCGAAATGGGGGGGGGGGGGCAGCTTGTCGTCATAATAAAAAACCTATATAGAGTGCTCAAATCCAAAAAACAAATACACCAGAATTTGTTGCTTTTTTGTTGCTCCAAGATAGCGTGAAAACATTTTTGAAATATAACGTTTTTTTAGAAAATACGGTAGGGGAGACCGGGGCTAACTCGACACCGGGGCAAACTTGACACTAGGTTTTTTGGCAATTTAAATCTATCGTAGAAACTTGCCTTTCCTATTGTAAATGCGTCTTTATGTGCCAGTATTATCAACGGAATTTGGTAACATTCTGAGTTATAGTGTAATTTTTAACGCGACATAAGCGTTTTTGATAGTGAAAAGTAATTTTTGTGATCTCTCGAAAATGGTCTACTCTTTCATCGAGCTTTCGGGCAAAACTAAGCGACGTACAGCAAAATTTTCTTAAGCAATTTTGTACCTGAAGGAACGCTCTTTAAATGTGTACCATTAAATTTGTTTGAAAATTTTAATTAATTGTTGAAAATTGCCTTTAAAAAAATTGTATCGAGTTAGCCCCGGTCTCCCCTACGTAAGTATATCCGAATACTTAACAGACAGCACTATATTGACTACATCTTGAACAACATTATATTTCCAAAATATTTTTACACTATCTTAAAGCAACAAAATAGTAACAAATTCTGGTATAAATATTTATTCGATTTGAGCACTTTATATATTTTTTTTCGCATGGTGAGGGGTCAGCTTGACACAGAGATTCTAGCTCCACCACATACTAAAAAACACATATAGAGTGCTCAAATTTAAAAAAACAATACACCAAAATTTGTTGCTTTAAGATAGCGTAAACAAATTTTCGAAATATAAGGTTCTATAAACAATGCCACTAATAAATACTGCATCTTCGACCTTTATCTACAACTTCGATGGCTAAAAACTAAGTAAAAGAATTTGTTGCTTGGCTCTTTTTCCCAGTTTTAAAGTATTCTATGGACCGTGCCCTATTAGAATATGCAACTTACGATTTTGTCGCTCGCCCCTAACTGCAAGTAAACAAATTATTTATCTCCGCGTCGACCGTTATCTGCGACTTTGATGGCTAAAAACTAAGTAAAGGAATCTGTTGATCGGCTCTTTTTGGTCTTAAAACTATAAAGTAAAAGAATTTTTTACTTATTGTTAGTTTTTAGCCATCACAGTCGTAGATAACGAGATAACGGCCGACGCGGAAATAAATAATTTGTTTATTTGCAGTTAGGGGCGAGCAACAAAATCGTAAGTTGCATATTCTGATAGGGCACGGTCCATAGAATATTTTAAGACAAAAAAGAGCTAAGCAACAAGTTCTTTTACTTAGTTTTTAGCCATCGAAGTTGTAGATAACGGTCGACGCGGAGATAAATAATTTGTTTATTTGCAGTTAGAGGTGAGCAACAAAATCGTAAGTTGCATATTCTGGTAGGGCACGTTCCATAGAATATTTAAATAACAAAAAGACCCGAGCAACAAATTCCTTTACTTAGTTTTTAGCCATCGAAGTCGTAGATAACGATCGACGAGGAGATAAATAATTTGTTTATTTGCAGTTAGGGGCGAGCAACAAAATCGTAAGTTGCATATTTTGATAGGGCACGGTCCATAGAATATTTTAAGACCAAAAAGAGCTGAGCAACAAGTTTTTTTACTTAGTTTTTAGCCATCAAAGTCGTAGATAACGGTCGAAGATGCAGTATTTATTAGTGGCATTGTTTACAGAACCTTATATTTCAAAAACTTGTTTACGCTATCTTAAAGCAACAAAAAAGCAACAAATTTTGGTGTATTGTTTTTTTTTTTTATTTGAGCATTCTATGAGTTTTTTAGTATGTGGTGGGGCTAGAATCTGTGTCAAGCTGGCCTCCCATGCAAAAAAAAAAATATATAGAGTGCTCAAATCGAATAAACGTTTATACCAGAATTTGTTGCTATTTTGTTGCTTTAAGATAGCGTAAAAACATTTTGGAAATATAACGTTGTTTAAGATGTAGTCAACATAGTGCTATTTATTAGGTATTCGGATATATGTATTTTCTAAAAAAACGTAGGAGGCGTCCACTGCCGTACTGCCGAGTCAATGCCGGATAAAATTCGTACACTGCCTTAGCAATGCTATGCAATACCTCCTGCACTGCCACTGCCACATGTCATTATTACCACTCCCCAACCATTGACGACAATGCCGTCAATATTATAGGCCACTGCTTACTTTTTTCAGTCCACTGCCGAAATTTTGTACACCAATGCCGGCTGTGAATTTCCCCCCAGTTTTACCTTAATTTTTTTAATTTCGCGCTACATTAAAGGATTAAAGGACCCTTCCCAGCCTCAAGCGAGTTCTTGTTCTGCGCACAACATGTAAACTATTTTCCAAACTCTTCTTTCTAAGGCTAAAAAAGATATCTCCGATTTACTCTTCTTGTTGAAAGATTAAACAAATATATAGAAAATTAATCGATATTGTTCATATTAAAACAATCATTCTTTTTCTGTTTTTTTATTTCATACCATGCCTTTTTTAGAAAGGGATTTACTCGGGGATTCATGAATACGTTGAGCTTGAAATTACATTAAAAGAATTTTGTATATATCTAATAATGATATGAAGAATATAGTATAAAGGAGAGAAAATGGCGGATTTGCAAAAAGCTATAGTTATGCAAGATTCTCCTGATTTTAATTAGTTTAATCAATAGCAGACGCATGGCTGCGTGGTAAACGGAGCAGGAACTCGTTCATTCGCAAACTATGTTCTCCCTTTTGCACCGAGTATTTTCCAACGTATGTTAATTTATTTAATTAATTACTTGCGGAACTCGAGGGAACGTAGAGACTAATAATTTCTGCCTCGCTCGCGTTCAACGATTGAATATAAATTTCATATCGTTGAGGATGGTTTAATAAACGTAACATTAATATGACGTTTTTATATATTATATAATACTATTACAATAATTGTAATCTCGTGAAGTGCAAAGTATCATCAGCAAATTATGCTTCGGAATGATTAAAGATCGTGAAACAAATTGCATAAATGAACGGCATACATAATACATTAATTTATACATTAATTTTATTCTAGAATATGTAGTAATATTTTTTTATAATGCTAAGCACAATGCTATAACTTTTAATTGCTTTTAATATGATTATCATAATGTGATTGTATCGTATTTTGTATTTTGACTTAACGACGAGAGAAAAACCGTTCAGAGGGAAGGGGACGTTTCGTTTTCCTCATTTCTATTGAACTTAATTCACTCTATACGTTATATGTAATTCGTCGACTTGGTGCGAATGGCCTTGGATAATAATTTGTTGGGGCTCAAGTGAATATTTGCTGAATGCCATCACGCACTATTTTCGTCAATCCGCAGTATGCATTCCTGCACGGTCGAGGACGAACCGCTAGCAAAAAAAGCGCTTAATTCTGCAGAAAAGGAGGAATCAAATCATGTATTTCGAAAAAGAGTTTGGACAGGTGCATATAATAATGGAGCATCATTTATTCTATAGCACAGTGTGTTGTACGCATAGCAAGTCATAATTTCCGAATGAACCAAGGTACGGTAGATAAAAATAAATTAGAAAATCTGAGAGGGTGCATTCGAGGGAATACAAAATATCACAATCTCGTAATTAGAGCAGTCGCGCAATATCTTGAAAATTATTCTGAACAGATGTATTTTCCATGTAATACTCTATTCTTCTCGACATAGTACTTGGAGTTTTGTCTATTCCTTCTTGAATATTTCGAAAAAAAAATAAAAGTTTGAGATTATTATCTACGCCTTGATTGAAATGTAAAACTTTCAATCTTTCATTTCTTGAATCTTGGTTAAGATCATTTTTTTCCCACTGCGTGTGCACGTAATTTGCTTGAGTTTCTTAAAAGAAAGAAAACTTTTTATTTCACGTGGTAAAAATACAAGCAAATTATATTGATGGTAGAATTCTTATAATATCTTTTATAGTACTTTGATACGTTTAACATCATTAGTGTGGGCGCGTCTACGTAGCTTCGCGACTGCGCTTCAAATGTCACCAGGGTGAACATCTCAATCCCGGCTTTGTACTTAGACCTTAGGCAACGTAAACTCATTACTTAACCACTGCTCAAAGTATCATGGTGCGTCGACAAGGTCCGTAATTGCGTAATGCTATTCTGCGAAGTACTGAACTGCTTTTACTGATAAAGCAGTTCAGGATCTTGGAAAACAACAAAGTATTTTTACTAATTTCCACGTTGGCGCAAGAATTTTTTATATATTGTAATAATTATTAAATTCTTAATTACTAATCTAACAAATTTAATTTTGATATCAATTGCATGTACACGTTATTTAATTCGATTAAATAATGATGATAAATTTCACTTAAATATTATTACAACTTACACAGTAAAAAAATACTACGTAATTTTAACATTTTTTACATGTCCCAGAAAGTTCACTCTAAATTTTAAGTTAAAATGACTCATTCATCGTGTGTTACTTGTTGACAAATTAGGAATGTTAATTAATTGACACTATACTTTACATTTATATTTGTTCTTTTGACTTGATTTTTCAAGTTATATTAACATATGATATTAATTATTTCACAATATTTACTTCAATTATGTGTAATAGAAACATGTAATTTTAGTAAATTTAATTATTTTGTGTGTCAAAGTTTACGATTATTTGAAAATTTACTTTAACTTTTGTTTATGTGTTAAAATAACTTTAAGACGTGTTGATTTTTTAAAGTAGTTGTGTTAAAAGAACTCAAAATAATATTTAATTTCTAAATGACATATATAAAGTGTTAAGTTATCACGTTGACATAAATGTAACACATGAAAATGTTAAGAAAATAATAACAGCTGTTGTATGTTAATTTTACATTGAAATAATAATCAAATTTTGGTAACACAAGAAAATTTTAACATATGGACCGCTATGTGCACAAGATTTTTTACTGTGTATATATTATAATATTTGAAGAATATTATGTAATTAAAGAATATTTTCTAAAATTTTTTGTTTAAAATACAATATTTCTTTGAATTCTCGTGTTTGCACCTTTAGATATATAGCTATCAAGTGTTGAGCTTTAATTTTATAGCGTCAAGATCGCATGCGTTGTAAACGCAAGACGCAAATCGTGCTTTTAACGTTAAATATATGATTAGAATATGGGCTCCAGCATCTTCAATACTTTCGGTTATTTGGCAATAAAACGTTTAACTGCTATATTTACTATAGCGGTCGCGGTTATTCCGCGGCAGAGTTGTGCAAGGTCACGATCGAGACCTCCGCAAGGCCGCTGCATTATTTTCAGTCCCGTCGTGTCAGCGTTTCGTATTTTAGTTCGCCAAGTATCTCCGCGAAAATGCGCCGCGAAGAGTAGCGCATTCGAGTTTAGCGTCGTAATACGTAATGGCGCTTTCAAATATATTATATATATGTATATTGAAGAAAACGATTCCATCGGGTAGCATTTATTACGCACGTTTGTGTGTACATTTCAAAGAGCATTGTGTTGCATAAATTAAATCGGACTTAACTCCGCGACGGAAATGTACTCCCCTCTTTTATTTCTTTTTTTCTGCTCTCGTATACTTCGTCGTGACCTTAATAGTCGTCGCTGTCGTCGTCGTCAATCGGAAAATTGTCACTTATTACCAAGCGCGTACACGCGAACGGCAACGCGAAATACGAATGCAGTTACAGTATTTTCAGATGGTATATTTGAGCCAAGTCCTTTGGAACTGCAGTCTCGATGTGTGTGTATGCAATCAAAAATTGCTTGCCGTTTAAAAGATAGATATCAAAATACAAATTTATAAATCTTTCCGTAATACAGTAGTATGCATTTTGAATTTTTACATATAATAAATACTTCACGTTGCATATTAATTCTTTCATATGCAAGTAGAAACTAATGCTAAAAAAATTTTAGTTTGAATTTTTTTCAAGATTTTTTTTTAGTAAATTAATTATTTTAACGGGATTGTGAACCAAAGCTGTTCAAATAAATTATACAGCAATTTTTTTTATAAATCTGCTTAAGAGAGAAAGACCTAAAAATGTGAATATATAGATTTTAATATCTTACAGATAATTTATATCTGATTACACCTTTTTATGTTATCAACGACGTTGTTTTTGGAACGTATAGGTTTCCTCTCTCTGTCTACGGTATATTTAAAGTAGTATGTGTGTTAAAAGACTTCTCGAGGAAATGTATAAATAAAGAATAATCTCTGATAGACTTTTATCGGAGATTTTTCCTACGAGGAGCCGCCACTGAATCGAGCTCTTGTGGCCGCACACAAACGGCACCGCTCAACACAAACTCGTTTTTCATTGTGATCGTGACTATGCTGTCCTTTACCTAGGACATTACGTTCTTAGTTACGTTCAACAGACTATCTCGATTGTGTCACTCTCGGGCTCGCGGAAGTTTCATGATGATAAAAAAAATAATAAATATGTATATGTCACCCCCTCGCGTGTGCGTGTGGATGCAGATGGAATAAGAAGAAAATAATATGTCAGTCAGAAGGCAATAAAGTATATTTGCGCTGTTGCATTATCACACTGTCGCACAGGAGTATTTTGCCGGAAGTTAATTAATCTACAGCGTGACGATCTATACAGAAATCACAAGAAAAATAATGATCTCTCTAGACAGAAAAACGTAACATCACGTGCGGCGTAATTGGTTACGAAGGTATAAAATGAAAAGAACACGCGCTTTTTGTATTAAATGAGATATATATATATATATATATATATATATATATATATATATATATATACATATTTTTTTATCTGTTTCCCTCTACCTCTCGCTATTTCTCGGTCTTCCGGTGATAAGGCATAATCTTTCGCGACAATGTCTAATGCACAATTATGCATCGGGTCGTTTCGCATACTCCTCGATATCTTATGACACACTGTTCATTTGTTTTTAACCGCTCGTAATTTGCATCTTAAAATAACCTTGCAACTGTGTTGCGACTTCTTTTTGCGCGGCATTTGCGTGCGCGCATCCGCTTGCATGCGCTTGCATATGCGCGTGACTTAATTTCATTTATTTCATTGTAAAACGATTACGCAAAGTCGATCGTAAAGTTCGCACTTTCCAAAATTGACACGCCGGTTACACAGATTGTAATTAGAACACGCGAGTTCGTTTGGAAGTCGTTATATCATTTGTCGAGAATGCTCACCCTCGAATACTCCTCAATACTTGTTTTATACATATTCGACTATAAAATTATGTAAGACGCCAAAAGATTTTTTTTTATAAATAATGTATAGTACATTATAAGTATGTACATGTATAGTAATATGTATAGTACATGGACTTTTTACAATTTTTTTACATAAGATATCGCCTTGAAATTATACAATATACTATTGATCAAAGGTCGTAACAAAGTATACATGCACATATCTTCTCACTTAATTAACATGAATACGAGTACATATATACGCATTTGCGCGTAACTATTATCTTTTAAAATGCGTGAATTTGCACGTTTTATGAAAAAAAAATACGTGAAAATTTTATTATTTCTATAGAAAAAAAAATTTGTATAATTTTTGTCTTCAATTTATTTGTCTTCACTATTATACGCATCGTTTAATTTAGCCTGTGAAAACATTAAACTTGTTTTTCAAATATGCTTTTATTTGTTCTCTGTACATCAATGGAAAAGAAATTCAAAAGAATAAAAAATATCTCATCAGTCTCTAAACTACTCTTGCGAAATATTTGTATAAAGATTTATATCTAAAAAATTTCACGAAAGAACTTTAATGAAGAGATGACTCGAGCCTTAACGAGCCTTATCGGTGCTGGATTAATTTTAGACGTTATCTAGCGAAACGCGTATATCGTGAGAGACCGACTGTGATGTACTCAGCCTCGGCGCGCTCGTTTCTCCAGATTATTTGTATTCGTGACGATCTAGAGTGCTTTCTCTTCTTGTGCAACAGGTCCTAGGTCCTACCGCAACCTCCACGCTCTTTTCCTTCTTCTCTCTCTCTCTCTCTCTCTCTCTCTCTCTCTCTCTCTCTTTCTATCTCTCTCTCGCTCTTCCTCTTTCGTCCTACCGCAACGTTTATCCTAGCTCTCTGCATGTACCCCGCAGCATCATCATTCTTCGCTCGTACCTGGCAGTTCGTACCTGTCGATAACAGAAATGTCATGTTAACGTGAACTTTCACGATGGGTTCAAAACAAAATTGCAAGTAATAGTTGGTAAATATAATAATAATAGCAAATTTTAATTTTTAACCAATTTGCGAACTTTACGTAAATGTCATTTCTAAATATCATTTTTAAATGTCATTTTATATTTCGCGAAGGGAGCAATAGTGTTACGAATCTTCAGTTTTTTTTGGTTGTTTTTTTAAGTTTTTGTATCACTTTTTTATTTTTACCAATATTTAGTTTTTAATTTTCTTATTTTTGTTCTTGCAGTGCGATATAAAAATGCATTTGAGTCGCGTTTGAAATTCAATGTGCGACTGCATTCTCGGATTTTACTTTATAATCTCGCAAAATGATAAGATTTTGATCGACATAATAGCTAAGCTTCCTCGCACCCGTGGTTTTATGTGTTTTCCCTTATGAACCTGCATCGCATGCGCTTTCTCGCAATAAACAAGAATCACCCGACAACGCAGCAATAAAATGCGCACGTTAATAAGATTACTGCCTGAATAACGTTCTTTGACAAGGGAGCTAAAAAGCGGAGTATTATACGGACGCAATGCAATTGATGCTGCAACGTGTTTCCTAGCATTCAACACGAATGCACTTTTGTACGCTTCTCATTTTACCCACCGGTGAAATTACCTCCGCGCAATAATCCACCGCGTGTGTTGTACCGCGAATTCATTTCCGTGATGAGTTATATTCGCGCGGCTATCATCCGCTACTGCTTTCCGGGAAATGTCGAAATACGAAATAATATGCCATTGCGAGTGTCTGTTCTACCTTCGATATTAGCTGGACATCGATGGAGAGTATCAGTATACACATGCAATGGGTATCAGTATACAAACGCTGAGTAAAAACATTAACGATCTGTTATATAATATTTATTTATTGTTTTTTACAATAATTTTTATCGATGCTTTGTTATGGAAGTTTTTTGCCGCCGTCAATAAATACGACAGCTATATATTCTGCGTAATATTGATGATATACTCTTGTGGCTTTCTATATTAGATAAATAAAAAATATCTTAATTTTGTTAATTTTAATTTTATTTTTTTCTAATTTTAAGTGAGCGCATCTCCTGAAAATTACTATCTCTCATATAACAATCTTTGTAAATATAATATTTTTCATTAAATTTAGTATTTCTCTAAAAACATGCTAAAGGAATATAATTCTTAAGTATTAATATTTGCTATAATATTAAATTAAACGTCAAGTTGGAATACGAGAAATGGCGTGTTGAGGTGTTGAAGATATTTCTGCCATAACTCATTAAAGTTAAAAATAATTGAAGAGAATCGAATTCCGTCAGATCGAAAGTCGCGAGAAGTGCATTTTTCGCGAAACCGCTGATCGCACTGTCTATAAAAAGTCACGTGATGCGCGTCGAAATCGCACACTAAGGTGCAATCGTGGAAAATTTCTCGTTCGTGCGTCGCATCGCGTCGCGCGTGATAACGTTCAGAAAAAGATATATACATACCTGTCTATCTGTCGTCCCTCTTTCGCTCACGTTTCGCGCTCACTTTTTAACTGAGGACAGCTTCGACGAAGTCGAACTCGGGTTCGAAAGTTTTAATTGCCTCTGCGAGGATTAAGATTTCGCTTCGATGTCAGGAGCAGAAAGAGAAAACAGAAGTGCAGAAACGCTTATTTGCAAATAGCTCGTTCAGTCGCGTTGCAGTTGCAATGTCGATCAGTATTACGGTCTCTTTCGGTTTATTAAACCGATAATGAGGTGCACAATAATCTTCGTTGCATTCTCAAAATAAATCGCAAAAAATTCTGGATTTATATAATAATGACAAACATTATTTATATATACTTAAATCGATAAAAATAATGAATACTTGTATCCACATTCAAAAATATTTGGAAAAGAAACTCAGAGATGGAAATGAGATAAAATTTTGTTCTTTAATTATAATAATAATAAGTAGCTGCAACAGAATTAATAATTTCTTAGCAAATTAATAATTTTTTTTTAATTTTTATTTTTTTTTCATTTTAATTTGCGCTGCTCGCTTGTGAACTATTCTTTATAGTATCTTCTCTAAAATAAGAATGTAAAACGTTTGCAGGGTCGTCATGATCATGATAATATACATAACAAAGCTCCTTCTTAAAACGTAACACGTATAGTCGTCGTCTCGACTAGGAACTGTTACACAAGCCGTTTCCATGCTAAGAAATTCTCAGCGTGTGTGGCACGCATTGTTCGCGATATGCGTGACTACGCAATCTATCAGATGGAAATTCTCGTACGTGAATACGGAATCCTTTAAATATTACTGCTTCAGTAGAGCTTCACGAGATAGATCTCAGTTGGATCACTGGATCCAGGAATCAAAGCGATACACATAGTAATCGCTTGATCAGATGCTTAGAATGTGTCCGCGATAGAAGATCCTCCTCCAGCTTATCAGCTTTCAGTATACTTGCCGCGAGTAGTGCGAGCTCCTCTATATTCATAGATATATATCAATATCCTTTGTATCAATATACTGAGTTCGCAATCTCTCCTGGCACGGAGGAATCAATTTATTGCGTTTCTTTGCGATTAGCTGATATTTACGATTGGCTCATTTGCAGCGTACGCGCGAAACATAATTTGTTTTGCGAAAAGAATGCCACTTGCAAACTGATATTGATTAATTCAAGTCAACGATATGTATTGAGCAATGCGAGCGCAATTTACGTGATTAAATTGTAGCTCGAGTATTCTCCCGGTGCGCTCTTGACTCATAATTAACAAATGCAATCACAGTTACATAGCAATTTCGATTAATTCGTAGCTATGGTGTGCATTTAATATGCTCACTATTATGGATAACCTGTGTCAAGTTATTACGCAACGTCTCAATACAATTTCAGCTTTTAACGACGATAATTGTACGCGAAGCAACGTATAACGTTAAGTCACGCATACTGTCTCAAGTCCGTTCCTGCTGGTAGAGATCGTCTTACGAAACATAAACCTACACTGCACTTACGATTTCCTGAAACTATAGTCTCACCGAACTAATTTGACAACATCTCTATTCTCGGAAACTATTCTAGTATAACTCTTTACTGTTTATTTACATTGAAAGTTTATAACTCATGATATATTCTTGCTTATTATTTGCAATTCCAATAGCCAATTTAAATACCTAATTTTAATAACTTGAGGGATTATATTAAAGAAATAAATTTGCATTTAAAACTTTTTGTAATCTTACCGCTCCAGCTTTACAATACAATTTTTTGGGAACTTTGAATCGCGTAGGTATTAAAGCCGTATGTAAACGACAAATTTTCGGCCCAGGGCGCTCATCAGAGACAACATTACGCTCGCTAACGATAAGTGGTGGGCGGTCGGACGCGCGTAAAAAGCGCGACAAGGTACCCCCCGCATGAGGGTAAGAGGCCCGAAAAATCGTCGCACGCGTGGGCGCGTATAACGGCGTTATACGTGCGCGCCGCATTAGACGCGCGCTGGATTATCCGAGCCTGTTGAGAAAATAAAACGAAAGAGAAAAGAGCAAGCCCGGGCGAAATTACGGGCGTCGTGAACGTTCGGCTGGAAGAGCTTCAGAAAAGTCTCGACACATGAGCGGCGGAAGAGAGGCCAGGCCAGACGCGCTCTTCGTTTGATCGTACTTTCTCTTTTTCTGTTGCCAAATAGTGGGCGCTGAAAAAAAAACCGCGTTCCCTGAAAGCTAGTCACCGGTTATTACGACGGTGGGCGACCGAATTTACCTGTTGTTCCCCAGACGGATCGATAACCGGACAAAAGTGTACAGATAATTATGTGAGCGGGAGGAAAAAAGATTAATCTGCCTTATATATGTATATATAGATATTCGAGTCACAGAAGATGGGTAATCTCAGGGCAAAATTATGTAACGTTTTTTAATTTGATCTGGTTCTCACCAAGATTCGCCTAAATGATTGGGCTCGCGACAGCAGAGTTCTTTTCTCGATTGTACATTTTTTATAATATTGTCGTCGATGATAAATGATAATAGTCGCACGATCCTCCGTTCTTCGGGACGTTATCTGATGATGCCGCGATTAAAATGCTGACGGTTTCGCCGCTATATAACATTTCAAGTACAAGGACGTCACGTACCGTCGGTTGATTTCCGGCTTTAAACCCTTTGGCCCGCATTGATATTTTTATTTAACGTTACGTTTGTCAGTGACCATATATAAGATGGTATTTTACGAAGGCATGGTAAGCCAATATAATCTCGATGAGATTAATCGAAAAGTTGAGATTTAGAAAAAGCTTTAGCTTTTTTCAGGAGTGCAAAAAGAACATTTTTATTTTTCGCAGTTTTTTTGTTTATGATTACGGGTGATTTTAATAAGAAATATAATTGAGGATTACATAAAATAATGTACAAAAATATAGCCTTAACTTATTCCACAATAGTTCTTATAATTCCAAAATTTTAATTTTTTTTAGTTACAATTATAGAAGAATATATTTTATATTTGTTAATTGCCATTAATTTATAAAGAGCTAGATCTATCGGTATCGGAGTGATTATCTTGGGGTTTCAAGTCCTTTCGATATTAATTGAGATGACAATCGAAATGCGCTAAATTGCGTTTAATGAAAATCTAAGAATTGAGTAATAAATTAAATCGTGAAGACCTATTTTTAATTTTGAGGTTAGGTGGTTCTTATTACAATAAACTACTTTTTTTTTCTTTTTATAGCGAATGATTATCACTTGCGCTACGTCGTTTTGCATGAATCGACAAAATCATTTGGACATTTTCCGTGAAAATGGAAAATTTATTCGAAGGCCGCGTTATCTTTAACTTATACATGTTTTATGATATTTTATATTATGTACGGTGTATACTATGATGATACTATATTTACAACTGTGTTCGCACGAATTTTTCAATCAACGATTTGTCGAACAAACACATATCTTAATAACGTGAGCAGCTCAAAATTTATTTTTGAGAATTTTGCCGTATAAATTTTTTTACGGAAACATTGATCGTTATTGTGCCGGCACGCGATATCATACAAGTGTTGAAGTGCCAATATTCTATAAACCGACCCGTCAATCAAGTCATCGGTTTCGCCAATTAAGCTTATCCATGTTAAGTATTCAAGGAAAAATCGAGTCTCGTCGCTATTCTTATCTAATGACTTCCTTCAAAGCCATAAATCACCGCACAAATGATTCATTTTTCACGTTACAAAACCGATTTTAATGCAGCTTTATATCACAGTCACATTATAGTGACAGCTGTTAATTTTCACATAAATTTGACACTTGACAAGAAATTTTAAAGCGATAAATTGCACCAAGAAGCGTTTTATAAATCTTAGTTTTTAAGTTGATGTTTTTTACATTAATTTTTATGAGCAATTAAATGCTTATTGCTGTAATTTTAAAAAATCATTTACTTTTATTGTACAAATGCTAGCTTATACTTTATTTTAATGTCAAGTTTAATTTATTTCTTTGAATTTGTGGAACGCTACTTATAGACACTACTTATAAATATAATCGTTGGATTCGTAAGTACTTAAATAAAAATTAAAAATATATCATGCACATCCTCACGTCACGAAACATAAGACTTTATTTTCTACAACGTAGCCTCTCGGTTGGGATCGCGTTTGTACCTACGGTAGCATTTCTCTCGGCAGAATGCACGGATGTTTCCATTCTGGATCCTCTTTCTCCACGCGAGGACCAACAAAAGCGAAACTTGCTGTCGCATCCGGAAGAGCGGCACGCGTTACAGCATAAAAATGTCCACGAATGACGACGAAGGACACGCGAAGCGTCTGTATCCCATGCAAGATCGCTTTCAGCCGTCGAGACGTATCGCTTGTCTGGCGGATGAAGTCTGGGATCTGGTTTACAGACGGCATCACGTCCGATAAGAATTTGGCCACGTGTCGGATACGCCGCGGGCTGTGTTTTCGATGAAAGGAGACTATTGTATTACAATGGTATATTGTGAAAGTTTTGTTGCAGTTGTACTGTAAAATTGAAAAAAAGCTCTGCTCTGCGTTGGAAAATTTTGAACCAAAATTCCTTTGTCGAAGGAGAGAAAAATTGACTTTACAGGATGAATTTATTGCGCTTGTAGAATGCAAATAGAGAGATTTTATTGTTTCATATGTTATTACAGCTTGAAAGTTTGTTTAAAATTCCACTAGATCGTGAATGTTTGTTTGTTAGCGCTTAAAAAGATACAATGATTTAGAAATGATTTCACAATTTCCATCATTTTCTACCTTTGTATTAGGTAAAAGATCTTGGAAAAGATTCAATTACGAACTCCAGCAGTCGTTGATGTAAAAGTCGAAATTAATTAAATTTGCAATTACAACGCATAAAGCAATCTCCATGTGCTTCTGTGGTATAAGCGTAATATTTATCGTCGAGAGAACGAACAGTTACATTTTTAACAGAAACCCATTTAATATCGCGCTACTGCAGCACGCGAGAGGGAAGAGCCAGTAACCATCGACGATCGTAACCGTCGATGTCAGTGTCTAACAAATAGAGGATGTAAAATGACGTTCAATACAGGCTCCGGCGCACGAGAGACGAATCGACATTCTGACGTTTAATTAACTTTGTCGCGTTAATTGAGAGACGTTCGCCATTCGCTCGCCGGAGGTGGGTCCATTCGGCGGTCGCGGGATGGTCTCCAACACACGAGATAGTCCAGTTTTCATATTTCCGCGCACAATCAAAGGGAATACTTCTTTCTATGAAGTTCCCCATCAATTGGAAACGTTAAAAATGTGTTACACATGGGAAAGTCCAGTTATAAATGTCGGTTGCCGGATATGAAAAATCGATTTACCGTTTAACGTCGTGTACGAGCAGCTAAATCGTACTGCGATCCGATACGGATCCCAAATATGCTCGTTAATATTGAGAAACTTGGATTTTATCGAAGCGAAGTAGATTGAGAAGTATCATGAGGAACTAAAAAGATATGCTATTTTCCCCGAAATTAATGTTTTATGTCCATGAAATTTTTAGCATTACCTGTAAATAAGAATTATTTATTTTGAGAGATATACTGTCTGCAAACAAACTTTTGGTAGTAATACATAACGAGCGCGCAAAGTTATAATGACGGATATTTTAGCGTCTAATTAGAACTAAAGTTATAAATCCAAATTTATTATTATTATACCTTTAGGCCTCTCATTACGCAGCAATGCTCTGCCATTGAGAAGCTAAGTTGCAGAGAGTAAAACCTCGTCTTTCATCATACGATATATGATTTTACTTTAATATTATTTAAATAATTGCGAATTTCAATCATTGTAGTGATTCGAAAATCACACTTTTCATGATTCTGTTATTGCTAAGTAACAAAACAGGCGACAAATTAAAAAAAAAAGTTCTCTTACGATAAAGCAATACGATGAGCACTATGCGATAGTTTTTTCATAATTGCATTGTTTGTTATACGCCATCTTTCCTTTATGCTGAACATTCACAATTGATTGGATGTGAAATAAATGTTTCGTTATTACATTGTAACTTTTTACTTCATCTATTGAGGTTAAAATCTATAATGGTTTCAAATTATTGTCTTTATAGTACGCAATATTGTTGCACTCTCTATTATTGCAATTTCTTAGCGATTCAAATAGTTTAGCCATGTCATTATGATCTGTCTATCGAGCATAGTTGAGTACAGCGAGTAATTGCCCGAATAGACCGACCACGCCGATTGATTATGGAACGAACTCGCAACGTTCATCAGCGTTAATTGATCAGCCTACCGCACACACGACCTCTCCAATTATGCGTACAGCTAATAAAACGTTACACTTCGCAGCGCTATCGAGAAATTGAGTTTGATACCATAACTCATTGCCATTGTTTCGGTTCATTATTCGCGGTCAACGCTTATCAGGATTCAGCACGTCGAGTATATAAATCAAATGACCAATCAAGTTGAGTGACTGTATACGGCGGAGAAAAGTCTCTTTGTGCCAAAATTTGCCGGGCCGAATCATGATTAGATGACTTAATTCATCAGAAGCATCAGGCTCTCGTAACAAAGTAAATTATTGTACCTGACGAAGAAGAAGCAAAACAGAGCCTGAATAAAGTTGTTGTTTATGTATTGTAGTACTCTGGGAAAAATAAAGATGGAAATAACTCATTTTGGGGCCGTAATAATCGTAATTAGCTATTCTATCTGTTTCAAAGATTTTAAGTTATAATACTAGTCAATTCTCTCAATTAGTTCTGTCGATATTCAGTTAACGCAAAAATAATTTTCACTTAAGGGGCACTAACTAAAATGTTAATTAGAATTACGATATCCAAATAATTTGATTACCTAAAATCGTGGGCCCCAAAGTGGATTATATTTTTCCCAGAGACTGGTAACAAATTGGTGTCTCGCAGTAGTGTGTGATTCAAAATAGGGTTTTTAGATTACGAGTTTAATGCGTTGGAGAGATATTCGAAGATTGTATGTTATTTTACTATCAGTTTACGTCGTATGACAGATCATTGATGACGAAATTACCACTCTCCATCATGTCTCTACTATATATGTATTTTTAGAAGACTTTTCTGACATGTACGAGAAATTACGTTATGTAAGATAGATATCCCGTATCCTTCAAATGTGAATGATCGGTTGCCGGCGACATGAGAAAATTACATGCAGTATACTCGATAAAAACTCTTGATGCAGCAATCTTGCGCTGGTAGTTATTGCACAAGTTCACGAAGATCGTATTAGTAGCGCGATTAAACAGACCGCGTTGAAACAGTTCAACAAAGCACCGAAGTGATTAAGTACTTATCAAAATGCCTCGCAACTGACTGCATTGCATGGCGTTACAAATGAAATGTTTTATTCCAGCTAAACGATCGCAACACCGTTATTTGCGACAATCGACAATTTTAATGCAGCGTAACTCGCTGTAATAAATAAGCACTCTTTTATACCGTGTTATTGATTTCGCTATACCGCTGGATCAAAAAATTCCGACTATTTCTTTTTTTAATACAATGGAAAATATTGAGTGATAATATAAAGCGAGAATAATATCTCTGTGATAAATTCCGCGCATTATTTTATTATTTTCATATTAGAAAATATCCAGATAAAAATTTTTATTGAATTCCGTCAATTTTTTTCATTAATTTTTACTTATTAATGTATTTCAAAAAAGACGTAAATTTGAATTTTCCGCGAAATTATGTAGGATTCCTATTTCATATATTCACTGAATCGATCTCTTCTTCTGAAAAGAATCATTTACGCCATTTTATTAAAACTAATTTGTAATGACGTAGTGCGCGCACTACGCATCTCTGTGTTAAATTTCCATTTTGTTCGACGACGGTCGATGCTTTGTCGTCGTTAATTGGCGCGTCTTTATTCGCTTCGTGCGTCGTTTATGTCGCTTGTGCGCGCGACGAACCACGAATCGTGCTGCTATATATCGCGGACACTATACATTACTATCGGGTAATACCGAACTCGCATTGTAACGTTACGTAGCGCGCAATTCAATTACTTAGAGCTCGCGGAGAGAACCGGAACGCGCCATCGGTGATCGCTTATGGTGGTAGCCGTGCCGCAGCGGTTTTTGCGTGGCGGCAAAATTTTTTCGCGAGCGACTTTTGAACATTTTGTATTAGAATCGCGGGGAATTATAAACCACCAACTCCACTCCACCGCCATCGCCATAGCATGCTCGCTCGTGAATGAAGAAAGAATTGCATCCATTAGCAAATTACTTTTACCTACTTCAACCGCCTCGTCTCCGATGACGCGAGCGGCAGAAGGGCTGTAAAAGGGAGCGTCGTTATAGTTATATTGGGTAGGACGGAAATAATATCGCGCTCGTGTAGCCGTACACGAAAATAAACCTAATTCGAGTGGCCGGCAAACAACAGTCCTTTTCTATTGCTTATTTATCATTTCGCGATATATTTATCCGTCGATTCTTCCGAGCAGCGATTTCGCGATCGATTTATTTTGTCGTTTTGCGGTGACCCTAACGATTTAATGATGCAAACGAGCGATCGCTTCCTAACAATTTGCGGGGGTAATTAGTTTTTAGAACGGACGCTCGGCGTCAGTGCGCGGTTATAACGTGGTGAACTTTGTTACTCGTGAAATTTATTAATCGCCGCCCCGTCGCTTTTCAACAACACAAATTTCATTTCTAACAGCAAAAACGAATTTAACTAACGTGAAAACTTCCAGATGATTATTATCAATTCCCGTATTTCCGTTAAATTTATTAGCACGAAATATGTAGGTATTGTTTATACGAATACACCTGACACGAATTACTTTAAATTCCGATTGTATCAAAACACGCACCAATCACAATTTTTGTCACAAAGAATCACGATAAATTTTTAGAAATATTTTGTTTCAAACGTTGAAAAAAATAGTCCAATTGTGATAAGGTAACTTCTCGCGATGTAAAAAATGTGATATTTTATTGGATGGAGTGTGCTCAAAATTTGAAATAATAAAAGTGGGAAGTGAGAGAAAATGTTCATATTGACGATTATACGATTGATTCGCGGAAGATTTTTGGAAATAAACCTTGTGTAATCGCATTTTACTATCTTATAATATTCTTGAACAAATCATTATCAGGCGATATATTAAACGATAATGAGATTTGATTTACTTTTTCAAATTTATAGTAAATATGAAAACATTTTTTTTGTTTTGCTTTTCTAGTATGAAGAATTCGATTCTGCCACGAGACATAACATATTAAGCAAAAATATATTTAGCACATTTAGTGTTAAATATATAATCGATTAAATGTGAGTCGCATTAACGTAATTCCTTTTTCTGCTAGATACAGTGTATGACATAATTTATATATTTTTATCACGTATTTACTGTTAACACGTTTCTTTTCCAATTTATATAGACGCCGAAATAATTTTTTAAAATACACAAGTAAAAAAAACAAGTAAAAAATTTTTATGTTGTCGAGAAAAGTTTGACTGCAAATAGGATTAAAAACTACGATAAGAATATGAAAATATAAATCTTTGTTGAAACCAAACACCAAAAACTATTTATTGTCAAGTAAATAATTTTCTTGGCTTTTCTTGGACCATGTTATTCCCTCTATCTTTCAACGTATCTAGTGCATGTCGTAAAATTCGCGAACGATTACTGGATGACTTCCAGAAAACAATTGAAATCGGTTTTTCAGAAACTAAGCCGGACATATATGTAATGGACTCGTGTATCGTCTTTTCGATGGTCACATATGAGCGAATGCAACTGACTAAACAATGTTCGTCCCTCGATCGTCAGCCTCGTTAATAAGTTCTTGACTCTGAGCGACAGCTGTCCACACTTTGGCGCACTTGTGACCTTTCTGTTAAACACACGTGGATCACGGTACTTCGCGTACAACTTCGTTCCAATTTCCGAATTACACTTCTCTTCCTCATTCTTCAACTACGTTTTATCCTTCGCATTTTATCCTGTTTTTTTTTTGTTTAGCACTTATCTACAAAAATGATTGCGAACATTAAAACTTAGACCTGATTATCATGGTCGAGTATCTTAGATAAATTTTCAAAATGTGACTTACAATGTAACTTAGTATATATGTATAAGTTTCATCGATGGCTTAAGTTTCTTAGGCCCGTATTCATAGTTCATTCTTAAGTATAATGTCAATATAGGGCTTTGTGATTGGTTTATAGATAGCATCTTAAGATTGTACCTAAGACGGTCTTAAAATATAAGATTGGATTATAAATACCGGCCTTAGCCTAGTTTACTCATGTAAATTGCTTGAAGAATGAATAGTCAGAAACATTGCATTGTTACATTGCATTAAATTCTTCGATTAATTTGCAACTGGTATTATCTTATCATAATATCACAAAACGAATTTATATTACTGAGAGAAGCGCGGAAAGACATAGTATGAATTATTGATATTTTAAGCGTAGTTTTATGATGTCAATTGGTACTTTATTCAAATCATACAATTGATTAATGTGGAAATAAGAACGTAGACGCAGTAAAAAATTTATCGTCAATTTATCATATATAAGAATAGCATAGGTTCTATTATTACCTTCTAATTAGACCTTGTCAGCTTAAAGTAGCAACGTAATTTAATTTCTTGTTCTTATTTTTTTGACGGATTGAACGGGGGAAGTAAAAAGCAGAATCCTTCGATAAGGTCCGTCCGAAAAATACGTAGTTGTTGGAAAGTGCGCATAATCGCCTGCTCCACCTCTTAATTGCGACGTTAATTTCGCACGAAGCGCGATTGCGGACACGCGAGAGAGACTTTTAGCGAATTACGGTTCGTTGCCGCGCCATGCCATGCATGCCGGGCTGGGCCAGGTCGATGTTACGTCTCGTCGGTCTTTCTTCGAGCGTGTAAATAATACTTATCGCGGTATCGGAGCAAAGGGAAAACGAAATTTGCGCGATTCCCTCTTAATTGAGCCGGGTAACGCGACTGTATTATACGCGAGCGCGCCTCCAACGTAATTATTTCGTGTATATCAATCCACCGGTTTCGTCGGTTCTCAGCTGCAGCGGCGCGGCGCATTTATGGTTAATGTGCGTCGTAATGCGCCTAATGCGCGCTGCATACGTAACGCGCATCGCGGTCTGCCGCAAAAAAAAACTGCTTACCTCTCCTCGCTGATAAAAATTAATCGGTTACTGTTTATGTAACGCATCACATATCGTACGGCTGCGGTGTCGATAAGAGCCTGAAATTACGGTAGCGTGAATTCGATAATGTACTGCCAATTTCGCGGGATTTTAGATTTAGACAGTTATTTTTGTATTACAAAGTGATTAATTAACGTAACGCATTGGGATTTACATATGCTTATTGTAAGGGATTATTATTATACCGCCACTAATCAGTGCGCAGAGAGAGAGAGAGAGATAGAGCAAAATGTGATTTGTATTCATGACCGACCGTGCATGCGGATGCGAACTTTATTTATAGCGCAAACGATGTAAACAGTGCATAATGATAAAAAAAGTACCGTTGGAGTTGTCACGCTAATTGACCACCCAGAGCGAAATCTTTTCCTTACTGTGATATTTGAGGATCGACTATACAGGCGGAAATTCAGCAACGAGGGAAAGAACGAGCGAAAGAACGGATCGGAAATCCGTATCCTTTCGCGAGAGCGACGAGTGGGGCGAGTGTTTAGAGATTCACGTCAGGCGTCCTTCGAGTCTCTCTCCGTTCCTAACGGCACAAACGACCACAAATGGCCTCCTCGTTGTTTTGATGTGACCGTCGTGCGAAGTCCGTTGTCATCGTCGCCTCATATGTCATATTTGCCTCGACCAATAATTGAGACTAATTATCGTCGTCGGACGGACTTTCTTTTCGGCGCCGTTATGACATAATCGTCCCTGATGGAATGCGTCAATCCGCGGCTTATCCAAGTAACTTCACGCGTAGTTCGGTTAATAAAGATTCATTAAGATTGAAATCATGCTTCGACTCTCATTTAAGTCGCATATTAAAATGAAAAAAGAACTTCAAAATTCTATAAGGATGTTTTATTCTATATATAAGGAGTTTTTGAAACAAATAAATTATCATTGGAAAAAATATATCTTTTGTTGAAACAATGATTATGTGACATTTTAAAAACAGAGTCTGTATTTTTAAATACAATAGAAGATTTTTTTATACAATACGCTTGTGTCTTGTATTTAAATATTTTATATCTCTCAATATAAATGATTTAAGACTTAGTAGTAATTTTTTTACACAATTTTTTGCAACTTGCAACTTGCAATTTGATATAAAAATAAAACTGCTTATATCTGCTTACATAAGAATAACAACTACTTGTCATCTACTTATAAAATGATGTTTTCATTTTAATTCATATTACCACAAGAGCGATAATAAAATTTTTATTTATTTCGCCAAACAGTTTAATTTTAATTTATCGTAAACAGTAATTTAATTTTAATTTATCTTATCGACGGCTTAAATATCCCGTATTCATATGTATATTACCATTCGATAATAATAAACGAACTTTAACATTGTAGATGTCATCAGGCAAGATCTGTTTAAAATATTCAGCTGTTTATTATTATAGTAGTCTCAATAAAATCTTTGCTATGGTTTTCCTTGGAATGACCGGTTCGTTAAAAACAGAGGACTTATCGTCGCGTTTAAAAATTTTACCCTAAAAGTGGCGATAATGTAAACAGGTAGCCGCGAAGAATCATTATGACCATTATTATTATAGTCTTTTTGTTCAAAATGCACAGCGTTACGTGTTATCTGATGATGTGGAGCACGCACAATCCGACAATTTTGTGCTTGCCAAAAACTCGACTGTTTCTGAAAGCGCCTTTCAAAATAATACCCCTCCAATGATAATCGTCGCAAATTTAGCATCCATTGACGATCCGTAAGAAGTGAGGAACGTGATTCCGTGCCGTATCGAATATCATTGTTATTTTCGATGTAATCGACAAGACGCGCATCAAAAATATAACATTTTATTCGCTTAACGAAAAAATCGCACTCGATTTATATACTCGAGACGAAATCGAGAATAACCCACTTGTGAATGAATTGTACGTTGATTCTCGAAAACGTCATGGCCAGCTTTGATCGAAATAGCAGTCTCAGTGTGTAATTGGGTCCTTGAAAAAAAATTTACACATTTTCAAGAAATTGTTAATAAAAAATACTCTCAAATGTTATACCAATAAATGTTATAAAAAATGTTATAAATTACTAATGATAAATATTAATATCATATAATAAATTATGAAGATATTGAAAATATTTATGTATTATGAGAAAAAATGTTATTGTTTATTTTAATGTTATACGAACAATTTTTCTATTTAAGTAGATGTGCATAATTTAATGAAGTTTATTTTAATATTCATGTTTTATTCTACAACCTTGTGCTATAATAATATGTATATGATATCTTGTATTGAATTAATTATATATAACGTTCAAGAAATAAATCATAAATCAAGATAAAGGGTTATGAATTTTGGTTCTGTTTCAGAAGTGCATAAATTATTTTATTCTGTTTACATATTTTAGCGGGAGGCGGATATATTCGGAATTTTTCAAGTACTATATATCGTATTTATCTTCGCGAATTACGGGCGACATGCGAAACATCCGCTCGGGAGATTTCACGAGTGTGGATTTACGCGCGCGTTCGCGTTTTCGCCGGTTATTTTTAAAAAGTTAGAGGTTCTCAACGCCCTACAATTACTCGCTTCGAGCTCGCCCTCCGCATCCGTATTCTAATCGGAATTGATTTTCTACGCAAGATAACGAAAATTATCCAGTTGCTTCAGATATTATGCGAATGTTCACAATAAGATAACTAATGAAAAACAAGAAACTTTTATCAAAAGTATAATTACGATGTTTCTGTAATGAATTATTAAAGCAAAAGTTAAAACAGAATCTCTTGAACAAGCAAAGATTCTTTGTAGAATATGGTTTTACCTTGATTCTTGAACGAAAGCTTTTTTAACTTCTTCATTATTAATATTCTACGCTTTAACTTCCAACGGAGGGCAAAAGCACAGAACTTACAAATAAACAGCGGAAAATTATCTTTCAATTAATATGAAGTGCACTCGACGAATAAATTGATCGCAACGCGATTGCATAATGAAGCCCGTTTTTCTTTCGATGTCGAATTGCATAACTGATGCTTTGGAGTCTCTTCCTACCTGGGATTCTTTGAACCGTGCCGCGTAATCGATATGTCGATTCGTCGTATCTATATCTGTTTCACGCTTCAACAACTGATATCGTCGTACGAGCTTCACGGAATTTCGCATATTGAGAAATATTTACGCGATATTGGTTCTTGTGTTCTGCAATGTTAACAATTCGATATTTGTGAACCAAGCATACGCGCACAGGGGATGAAATGAGGATTCCGCGATACGATCGACAAGTTCAATCTTGTTTAATAAACACTGGCCAGTAGATGAAGCTTTATTATTCGATCCGTTTCCGCAATTCTCGCTATCTTCTAAGTCTCATTACATGCTGAAGCTATATACTACTCGGTATAAGAGATGATGGTAAACACCCGGCAGGCGTATTAACGTCGTGAAGATAGTCTTCTAAGGACTCAGACCGAGAGAAGTTAAATTGCCGCCGGTCTTGTTCGTGAATATCGGTCGGTTCTAAAAGGGCAGTTGATCCGTAATAAGATTGCACTCTCGGTGGAACATTGTTTGTTTCTTATCGAATATCTAATCTCTCATCTCTGCAGAGTCTGCTAAGATTATCATGAAATCTTGTAGAAACTGATCCGTCAATTGCTTTGAAAAGATTCTAATTTTCAGTAAAGAATATCTGTATTATAATAAGCATTTCTGTAATTTTTACAGAAATATGATCTGATCAATTTTTAATTGATTCAATAGAAGTATTCTATATTATCAGCAACATTGATATATTTTTACTTTTAATTAATGAGAAATATACTAGTCGCACGCGCAATAATTTTAGTAACGGGTTAATTAGATTCTGCATTTTACATTCCATGATATTTATTTATAAAATTGAAAACAATCACATAATTAAAAACGATATCACATAAAATAATTATTTTTCACACGAAACTTTTTAATAATTAAGATGGTGATAAATTATTTATTAACTCAATGCAGAATATCGTTGCAGCAGGATTGTATTAATTAATATTAAATAGCTTAACGTTAAATAGCTTGACCTTCTTAGAAGAAGCCTTCATTAAAACGGCTATTTTGAAAATAACTTCGAGAGCAAGTCTTCCGTTACTTTGGAAACCCTAGAAGTTTTGTCTCGAGGGTTTTTAAAAGACTTGAATAGTCAATGTTAAATACTCGCCAACTTTCTAGCTATGCTAAATTACATTAAGTATAAGATCTCATTAGGAATATATATATATATATATATCGAGGCACTTTGTAGAGCGCCAGACCGCCTATTATACCACTGCGGACTCCTAATTTCGAGGAATCGTGAGCAACAAACAGACTGAGAAGGGTGGTATAATGGAGTTGTGGGTTTTACGATCTCTCTGTGGTTTCGTCTTTCTCAGAACCGTCGCTCCTTTCAGACTTTCGTAGCTACCCTCTTCCAGCACCCTTACGCACCTTGCCAAGGAGTGGTCATGGTCGAACTTGGTTCGGACTCGGCGGAGAGATACGAAGTTCGATCGAAGAGGTAGCTGGGGTGTGTCCGACACGATACTTCTAATGGAACCAGACGAAATATATATAACAACACGCACGATAATATTGTATAGGAGAGTATAGAAATTTATAGTTGATTTTCCTAATTGTATCACGATGTTCTAACTTTTAGAACTAATTTTTCTAATGTTATTACAGAATTTAGATCAACTCAAAATATAGAAATCTAAAATTAGTTATCTAATCCAAACTACACTATTTAACGTTGTTAGTTAGATAGCATCATTTTTGTGCGTACATAATTTTCTAAAGACATATTATTTCTTACACACGCGCGAAAGTGGCGACGGAAATTTGACATATATGGAAAAAGGCGCGGCATTATCGATTTCGTATGCGACATTACGATAGTTTTGCATTTAGCGATTAAACGCGAACAAATAACCGCGTAATATTGCAGTGCAAAAATTAATGCGTCGTTTACATAACCATTGTTTATATTCTTAGATTTTTCCTACATTACGAAATTCTGTATGACTGAGATGTTGAATATTCTAACGAAAAAAAAATTACATAACTCGCGTGAAATACTTCTTCTTGGCAACTCGATAATAAATGATGGTCGGGTAGAGAACGAAGAGACAAGCGGGAACGAAATCACATCGAAGCGAAACGTAAAACAAAACGCTAGTTGTACACTATTACGCAAGTTATACAAGTTATGCACGAGTTTCTCCTGCGTCGATCGAAATGCGATAAATATGAGAGAGGAACGTTGCCAAGTGAGCTACATAATAAAACTATTCTCGTGCGTAAATCATCGCGATAAGATAGACCGGAAGAAGGGAAAGAATATTTGATGGGACAGAATTTGAATCATGATTCGTCGTTATATCGGATTTTACACATTTTCCTTACGTCTCGTCGTCGGATTTACAACCGGGCACAACGAGAAGACCCCACACGTTATTTCAAAATCCGGCCCTACTGCACGCATCGACTGACAACCACTTTCCTCAACATATACCGGCGCAAGGATGGTCATGGTCCACGGTTGGTGGTGGCTCGAGACACAAAGGGCGCGCGAATCCAGTCGAGTTGGAGGATGAGTTGCGATGGGTGAAACGGCGAGGGGAAGAGAAACAGAGGGATAAAGAGAGAGACCGAGAGAGAGAGAGAGAGATGGTTAGAGAAAAGGGGGACCCTTCTGGAATAATCCGCGAGCCGAAATATCGAGCGCCAGGAACTCTCGTGGTTCTCCCCTCCCTGCCGAAGCTTTCGTCCGGGATCGATAAAACGCTTTGCACCCCGTGAATTATCTACCGCGTTACAATCGCTTCCGCTGTTATGTCACATCTCACGGATTAACGTCGCTAAATACGCGATCTGATAGCTGTACACAGAAACGCACGTTACGTTGAACGGAAAATGCGCAAGTGTCTGGGCCAGATGTAAGTGTGCCAAAACGACGGATCCTAAATAGATTGTATCGTTTCAGTATATAATTCTCGCTAGAGCCTTAGTATCCCCGTCGTTGGGAGATGCTTCAATGTCGATCGATACGTAACTTATCCCGACCTACGACTGTCTGGAATATTAACAGACAGCTTTCAGTCCGACTATTGTGATGTAATACGATCACGTATGCATGGCGATGAATAACATGTCGCCTGCTTAATAGGAGATATCTTCCATCCATTATAGAATTACAAAATTTATTTATAACAATCGCCTAGTAATAAAAGAAACATTAAAGCGCGTGGAAATTTTAATTAGTGTAACGTGATACAAGATTTTTTTTCCTAGTTTCGTTAAAAATATTGCATTTAATTGAACTAGATGATTTAAAATAAGAAACAATGAAAAAATTATGTATACTTTATGGTAAATGCAGTTTATAAAGTAAAGCAGGCTTACGAGTCTACGCACTCTTTGACTCGACGTCTATCATCGTCATTTTTATTTATGTGAGGCCACGGAGGTTTATTCCGTGTTATTTATTCATGGTCGTGAGACGGCACGTAGATTGAAATTATAGTAGAGCTGGACGTAGGTCGTAGAATGGTACCCCTCCGATCTGCTTTCGCAAGATAATGCTACAGTGCGCAGTTTTCTCGACTAAAAATGGCGGCTCCATTCCAAACGCGCCAATGTAGTTCTCTCAATGTAGCGAGTTTAGCGAACCCCACCCAAACCTGGACCTGAACCTAACGGAACGAACGAACGTTTGTGTGATGAGCGAAAACGAAAGGACGGCATGGCGGGGGAGAGAAACAGATCGAAAGCACGGCGAGGGCGGTAGAGCGGCGAGGGGAAGCGACATGGACGAAATAAAGCGTCATCGCAACGGAGTTAGAGGAGCGAAGGAGTTGGTGGGAAGGAAGAGGGCGGACGGAAGCTTAGAAAGAGAGAATCCCGGATAGTCCTACGACTTGAACGCCGGGAGAAAGGAGGAGAGAGCTGATTTACGATACTACCGGTGAATAAGAGGAAGGCCAAGGGGCCTAAAGATTGGGTGATGGCTGGAGGAAAGAGGGAACCGGGGGGCAGAGGAGATATCGCTGGTAGAAGAGATTCGGTTTCGCGTTGACGCGAGCAAGAGGGGCAACGGAACGGAACGGGATGGGGTGACGAGAGGGGAGACGTGGGGGGCAGCGATGTGGCCTCGGGTTGTGCGGGAGGCGAAGAGAGGAGAGAATTCGAGGCTGTTGACCGAGCTTCGAATTCGAAAGGCTTACTTACGCGGGCTCGCAGTGAGGCAGGACGCGGTTTTGCTTGTGTGTGCCACGTTGGCGATGTGCACGAGAGAGAGAGAGAGAGAGAGAGAGAGAGAGAGGAGGATGGAGAAGAGAGGAGGGCGACTGCTACACACGCAATCGCCGACACCGCCCGAATTTCGTAACAGCGGTGCCCAAACGTGGCCATGCCCCACGAATCCATGAATCCTCCTTCAACTTGCTTCAAATCGAAAGAAATTGTTTAACAACCAGAAGCGACTGTCTCTCTCTAAACGTTCATTTTGTTTCTAGATTGTTTTATAGTAAATACACACAGTAAAAATAATGTATCAAGTTTATATTTATATACAGATAATATAAATAATACTTTCTTAAATCTTACGATCTGGATATTAAATATGTAATATGTAATTTACAATGAACAAATATAAAATTTGACTGAGAAATATAAAGTATGGGATTGAAATTAAAGTATTTTTTTATTACGATTTTTTATTACGCATGTCGATCGAGTATATTATTAAGTATCGTAATGAATAATTTTCACATCCGTATATTTTTATGAAATATTTTTATGAAATTTTTTTTATTAAAAATTGCATTAATGAATAAATCATCTCTGGTGCCTACACATATAGTATAAGTTTAATGTGATACAGGAATAGCGTATGACGTCATTTTGTAGTTCGGTAACACAACGCTAATGAGATATGCATCGTTTTGAACTGTATCAACAGCGTCGCCCACAGGAATTTAATACGTGATGATAAAATTCTAAGTAGTGGGCTAAGTTATCTCGTTTATCTCGCATGATAACATTCTTGGCAAGATAAATAAATTTATATAATGAATATAACAATGATATTAATGAACCAAGATTATTATATTAATATGCAATGTTAATATGAAGTTAATACAAATGCAAAGTTAATATTAAGTTATACAAAGATAAAAACTTGATCTGTATTTAGATATGCTTTTATATCGCAAACTATCTTTTTATCTTCATGTTTTACTCTTTTTTTTAACATAATTGTTAAAGATTTAGTTTGTACAGATTATAAGGAAAACAGCTTTTAATAGGAATAGAAAAATCTCTCCAACCAACATAAAACAGATTAATATCTAATCTGATTATTTGATATTAATTAAAAATTTAACATTAGTTTAGATATACAATGTAAAATTAGATTGAAGATTTTAAGAACAATAGCTTTTGTTATATAGAAGACTGAAAATTATTTCTAAATATATTCACTGTTGCGGAAGATAATAATAAGATACGCAGAGCCAAAAAATGGTGAAATTGAGCGCGCCTGTTGTCTCGCACAATTTTGCTCCGTCGAGCGACCTTGAATGTGTATATCAGTCGACCGACCGTTGTGGGAGGGTAGCAAACCCGTATCGATCCCTGCAGGAGCGTGGACTCCTCTCCGGTCCTGTCCTATTCCCAAAGCCATGCCTACCGAAACCCCTTCCCCATGACGGATCGAAAGTCCCGTGTCCTTGACGATGGAGAAGAGGGCGCGGCATGCCGAGAATGGGGGTCGTAGGGCGGATGTCCCTCCCAGGGTACAAGTCTCTCGGATGAGGGAAGCGATTTCGGCGAGCGCGAAAGGATGGATCGGCAAACACCAGCGCGATGGCAAAATCATATTGTTGAGCGTGCAACCAATTTTGTTTGGCATCTCGTAACAGATGTCACGAAACTTTACAGTCAATTGTGACAAAATTCGGAGGTGAGCTTCCGAATTTCAACTAGAGGATTGGCTACGCCTGAATATAATGCATTCGTCAAAACGCGCGGTTGTACGAAGCCGCGTAGTAGCCAAAATCGTTATACTGACGATCCAATTAGAAGCGCGAAGCGCGCACCGTTGAAAGCGACTTGTTGACAGCCGAGCGAAATGCCTTGATCTGGAACAAGGGAGCTACGGTCTTCTCGTTTTATTCCACGAATAGCAGGGAAAAAAATCCGAATTACCCTCAAATACTTTTTAAAGGAAATACTTGCTGATTAATAAAAATAACTTTAGAGAATGGTAGATCAGTTTGAGGGAAATTTAAAAACTTTGAGAGTCTTTGTAGCTGAAAGTTAATTATAAAAACGTGTGCTGCGTCATAATTTTTATATATGAGAAATTGTATATATTTTTTGTACGCGAAATATATTACGATAGCAAAAGTACATCGCGGGTTTTTAATTTCAAGTTTTTAATTATTTTTACTCATTTTGATTTATGTAGATATATGCGTATTTCGTGGAATGTTGTGTGTATATATTGTTAATTAATATAGACAGTCGAATGTATGCAAAGTTTAAAACGCGTCACGAGAATAAATATCTGTTCAATAGTCGTATCGTTAAATCGCGAAAGGAGATTTCTTCCAAACCTTTCGCTTTTTACACGGTCAGTGCACTTGTCGAAACATCAAGCGTGCCTTCCGTAACGATTGATTGAATCATCGGTGAGCGTGCGATGCGCGCTGGCCGGTCTCTAGATAACGGCAATAAACTTCTGACCATGAACTCTCATACGGTCGTTAGACTTCAGAAGTCACATACACCGTTTCCTGAATCAATAAGGAAATAGTCCACCCACGATCGTGATCGTGCACTTGAATGCGCGCTTTGTGCCATCGCGTTTCCGCGCGGGCTTATGGCTTATGATTCACGTGGGACGAGTGTCGGGCGTTCACGGGTTTAATGAAACACGCACTAATTACCGCGATAATTGCGCGCACTCCTGCAATCTGTCATTTCCATGGTAGGTATATGCGTCCGTCGTCGCGGGCCGGCGTTATTTTCGAAGCATCAAAGTGTTTCCATGGCATGTTTATTAATCTGGAGAACATTTAGAAACATTGCGTCGCGCAATGATAGGTTTGGCTAGCGAAATTCGCGATAAATAAAGTGATTCGCGCTTTCTTTCTATTCTTGGAATATCCGTACGTATAATGAATGTCTGGTTATTACGTTTTCTAGAGAATTCCTATTTTATATATTATTGTACTTTGAATATGCATACATAGCGCGCAATAATTTACAGTGCACATATTACACATGTATTCCGCGTGTGCAGATATATAATGTTTATGTGTCAATCCTCAAAACGTAATTAACATGAGACTTGGTAATTTGCTGTGATTTTAATCTCTTCTATAAATCACACACCACCTACATAATTCTCTATAAATTTAGATATATCCGGAGAATTTGTATAGAATATAAATTTCATTTAATATTCATATTTAAAAAACTACAATTATTTAGCATGTATAATCTATTATACTTTCAATTATATTATTTGCATAATTTTATATCATGTATATTTAAGATAAATTTAAGATAAATTTCGAATTTATAAAATTTTCTTAAACACATTTTTTCGATTTTAAAAAATTAAAAAATCCAATTCTTCGGCTAATATATTATTTTTAATTTTACTTGATAAATAGAACAAAATTCTATTATTTATTGAGTTTTAACGAAGTACTTTTTTGCATCGAGTAAATAGTATGTAGTGTAAATTTACAACGAGAATTTTATCCATGTGAAAATGTCCGTCGGCGTGTTGCTCTTGTTACGTTTACCACGACCTATCCAACTTATAATTCCAGGACACTTCTCGCACGCTCTCACGTCTACTTGCCTATGCGTGCGTGCTTATGCATGTAGAGCACAAAGGAAGAAGCGAGAACGGGGTTTGTCAGAAATTTTTGTTCTTTTGTCCTACTAGCTTAGCTTATTTTGCTAATGTATATTCGTAGCGTATACAAGCGTATACAAGGTATGTCGGAATAATGCCGAGGAAAAGATAAAAAGCTCTGAAAAAAATCGATAAAGGAAGAAATACAAATTATTAAACAAGCGAAATCGAATTTAATTACAATATATTTAGTAAGTTATTTATATAATATTTCAATTATATAAATAACGTACGTTTATTGCTGAGCTATATATTTATTTATTACTGCATCATTTTACTAAAGAATAACTGTACAGCCCGGTTAGTTGATATTAGATGGTTTTTGAAAATTAGCAAAATTGGTCGATCTACATTACGAGGAATTAATTCAATCTGACTACGCTTTATATACCGATGAATTTATCAGAATCAAATGATAACGAAATAAATTAATAAAAACGAAAATGAAAGATGCAGCGTGGTTATTGATAGCAATATGTGTTTGAAATTTCCATTTGCTATGGATTTTTTATTTAATTTTTGCTTATATTTTGAAATAAATATTTTGAGATAAAAACTGATTTTTAAATTATTTAAGATGATAATATAAAATATTTCTTCCTGTTCACTATTATTATAATTTATTTGTGTGTTTCCTTTGAAGATTAAATAAAATTTCGAGCTATGAAAGATAGTTCGCAAATACCGAGCTGAATATACGAAACATCGACAAATAAAGAATATGTGGAAATACAGAGTTTCTGTTATATTTGATTCTGCCAACATGACAACTTTTTTGCTGTTTCTCTCTCTCATACACACACACACACACACACACACACACACACTCAAACACACACACATTATCTCTTTGTCCTTACTTTTGAAATAAAATTCTTTCGTTATCGGATTTTGCTCGCTTGACGAAAAAGCTGACGAATCAGAAAAGAGAGTGCCAAAATGCATTTAATCCTGCGAAAATCGTATTACAAAAATCCATTATTGTTCCGAAACTCGCTTTTCTCCGTATTGTACATCTTAATGGAAGAATTTTCTTATACTTCTTGGAAACTCATTTATCTCGCGTAAGATCACATATCGCCTACTACATATATGCTATTGTTCATCTGAAATTAAATCAGATCTAATGTAATATGCAAAGTCGATATATTTCCATTGATTTTATAGAACTAGTTCAAGGTCTATATGCATTTTTCCATTACTTGAAACAAGTATAACCCTCTCAATAGTTTTTAAGCTTAAGATGTTTGTTTCTTAACTTTCATCATGGACAGAACTGCAAATAATGAGACAAACGAATTTTTACTTCTTCTAAATATACCAGATGGTATTGACTACTTGAGAAAAGTCTTCCATCCAATTACACTGCTCTTGAGGTAGATAATAAAGAAATTGCTTCTAGGGGCGATTTACAATGTCTCCTGAAATTTCATTATACGTTATGACTGTAAAAATGATTTTTTTTTCGAGAATTACAGCATATCAGTTGGCATCGGTGTACTTAAAAAAATAAAAATTTATTTTCTAAAAATTAATTTATCTTTACAAGCAATAAAAACATAGATTTATGAATATATCTAATGAATGCTTTTAATGAACGCGTTTCGCCGTTCTTTTTAATTCCTTCCGGCTTGGTTGGCTTTGTCCATGTCGTCTGGATGCCATATACGCAAGGAAAAAACGCAGATGATATAACTTGGAATAGAAACGGTTACACTTGGAAGGGCGCGTTTATAAGAACCATCTGGTCTGACATAATTTATCGCGGATGTAGCGACTTCAAAATTAAGTTTAACTTCAAATTAATGACTTCTCTGCCTTAATTGCCTTTGTCAGCAACGCCACCAGAATAATTTCAACGCATGATGACGCACACAAGTATACTCTGCATGGCGCATATTTAATATTCATAGTAAAATTATATTCTACACAATCCTCGCATTATCACATGCTGCGGTTCGCTAATCGATTAACGGTGACACTTTAATTACCGATCATATCTGTTTCACGTTTTAATGGTGTGTCAGACAGATTACCATATAGCCACCGATGATATAATTAGTAATAATTCGCAACGGATGTAGATATCAACGACTTTCTTTTTTTCTGGCCTCCTCCCTTTCTCTTTCTCTCTCTGCTTAATTAGTGGATTATTTTTTTATACGTAAACTTTATGACGTATGATCATAATTTTTTTTGTTCCATTTAATTAACAATTTCTGATTTTTTAAATAACAGGACCGGTTATTGAATTCAACAAGAAATACGGTAGTTGTCAAGCGTTGTCACACAGAACGCAATTAATTGCTCTGTTAATCGTAATATATACAATAAAATGAAAATCAAATGAGGATTCGCGCGATTTATTGACGGATATCGTTCATAATTCTCTTCGGCGCTTTATGATTGTCGGAGGTCGCAATACGAAAATCTTGTTATGTAAAGTTGATCTTGTCGAATGCCATCACGTGCATCTGTGTTTCGATTGAAAATCACGCTCGCGAACGCCGAACGGGACCAAAGCAAGAAAGAGAGAGTAAAGATATAGGTATAGTAAAACCGCGCGCGCAAGGCATTAATAGATATGCGTGATCGTTTATTGATGCAAACGATCTGCCTTCGTTTTCGAGATTCTTCCGATGTCTCTCGGTCATAAAGACTTGTTTATTGATGAATATTATCGCGCTGCCGCCGGCATATCGGCCTTGACGAAAGATCCGCAACCGGTTACGTCATCCCGAAAAAACGTTTCGACGGCCTTGCTTGACGTTCGGGTCGAATAAATTTCGTGCGTGGTTTCTTTTTCCGCGCGACGGGAAAAGAAAGCGCAGAGCGTGGTGTCAGCGCCGCGTTTTAATTAGGTCCCTAAATCGACGAGAGAGCGACTTTCGCGACCTCGACCCGCGCCACTCTCTTCTGACGAGGGTGAGTCGAAACAATCGATCCGCCGCCGCGGCCGCCGCCGCGCCGTTCAAGCATCCGCCACCCGTCCTCCGTCCGCCGTACTCGAGCTTGCTACCTCGCATTCCTCGCAACCTCGGCGAGAAATATATATTCCCGCGTAAAATTGCGCTAACGCTGTTATTGTCTCGTGTATTGTCGCTTCTATATACGCTCGACGGTGGCGTCGTTGAATTTTTACATACCATTGTTTCTCGTGGCGGGTTTAAATATTTATTGCCTGTCGTGTAACCGTCGCGGCTACCGAGATATACGTCCTGCCAACCTGCGAGAGTTGCGTTATTATATTATTATGTGACGCCGGGATATATGTTCGACAGCTGACATTTACGTCGGCAGCTCATTCGCGGGCAAATCCTTCATCAAATTCTACATATCGTCAGCGTTTTTCTCCTATCGTCAGTTGCAGTAATTTTTAGCGGATCTGTGAAACAAATATGATAACTAGCTTTTCAAAATGTATATATCCATATATATATCCATCAACGTCTTTCTATTTTAATTGCGTGCGTAATCTCTCGTGTATATTATCAATCGGAAGTTTTCGAGAAAAAGAGTCTGTGATGTTCATCTAATTGCTGTTATCGCGCGCGGAGACGAAAATAGAATTATTATTTGCGCAACTTGATAACGTGATGCATGGCACGAGAGCTCGAAAATTGCGATGCTCGCTCGCTTTGGACAAGGTTCTACGAATTGGATTAATTATCTCCGTCTCTTATCCTGTTTTGTGCCTCTTGAAGCTGCTATCCCCGCAGCTGTTTTAACTGCGACTCTATCAAAACGTCAAAGCGAAATCTTGACGGCGTTATCGGCGACTCAAGGTCAGCATTGGAGTAATTGCCCAAAGTAATCGTGACATTGTGTAAAAAGTCGTCAGATAACATTTGTACGCTGATTTTGGAAATCGCGTTATTAATATACATTGTGTGCAATTAAGAAGAAATTTTTCACCAATTTTTACTTGAATTAATAAATCCGTTCGCTAGTCGTACGTGCCTATCCTTTCAATAAAACTACACGTTTTGCAAGTATAATCTTGTATTGTATCATCATTTTAGAGCGATCTACTTTTGATATATTATTTTTACAGTAATCCATCCAAATTTTATGATAATTATCTTGTATCATTATTTTAGAGCAATCTACTTTTGATATATTATTTTTACAGTAATAATCCATCCAAATTTTATGATAATTACAATCTTAATTGTATTTATTAAAAGTTTAGGATAATTTTTAATGGCCGAAACGCGCGCGTTGTAAAAGAATCACTTACGCTACGTAACGTTTCGCTCGAACTCCTTTAACTTTTATTTCGCGTGTTTTTGATACGCAGATAATATTAATGATATTTATACGGATCGACTAAAAGGGGACACACTGTGTACTGAATGGCATTTCACGTTAGTGTTAATCTGCGTCATCGATGCTATAGCATACTTCAATCAACTGTATAACGCGCGCATCCTCTTCACTTAACAGATAATCAACAAAATAGATATACAATTTCTACAACACTTCCTAGGTTTTCAGGAACCTACCGTTTGTCGTAAACGTCGTATAATCGTAAACATTACCGCCCTCGTGCGTTAAATGTTTCACATATGATTATACGATGTCATTGTGATTTACAATTGTGGAAGATAACATTAATTTAACTTTCTTATCAAGCACCATTCGCAAGTATCAACAAACAATCGGCTTATCTTTAATTTCTCCGGTTTTTATCTCCGCGGATTAATGATCGCGATAGATTGCAAATATTTCATGTACGCGACCGCGTATCCTAAACAGCGTTTTGCGCGTCATATCGCGCCTTTCGCCCTTTCCACCCGTTTCTCGAGCTGTCCCCGTGATATCGTTTGTTAACGTTTATAGCGCGCGCTCCGCTTTCCGACACGAGATACTCGGGAGTTGATCGAATAGGCACTCGGCCAGATACGCAGCGGATACCAGTCGCTACGCCAAAGCGCCGATTGTTTATTGCCGGTGACGTGTCTCCGCGGGGGAAGCGTCGCGCGAGATAAATATTTCGGATGGCGAATTATTAATTCAATGTGTGTTAAACCAATTAGACTGACTTTCGCGGGGACGATTGAGAGATTTATAACCGAAGTCGAGACGAGGAGAGAGATAAATTGACCGCGCCGCGCGATTCCAGAGAGAAGACCTCGGGCGCGCGCAAACAGATCGTGAATCGAATGAAATCACCACCGCCTTAGCCTTGATCTATAACTGTCTTGTACCCGAGAATGCGCCTCGCATAGCGCCCTAACAATGCGCTTGATCCTTTTTAGACGGGGCACATTGTAACGTTATATATTTGTAGCTACATAGATACCTATATCGCATATTTGTCGATTGTCCATCCAACATTGTCCGCACCGCCGGTCTTTTTCTTCGTGACAAAAATATATTTTATCTCCGTGTGACGCGCACGTGGCGCGTGGCGCCAAAGAAGTGATCAGTCAACACTGTGATTTAAAATGAAGGTTTAAATATCTGACCGCGACTCACCAGTGGAAGTTGCCACATGATTATGTATATTTATTTTATAGTCTTTTTCACGGTTTAGTCATAAGTCATAACGAAGAGGTTTATTGGGGGGTTAGGCCGTTATAGCTTTGATCCTGTTATATAAGCTATTCCAGCGCACGAGCAAAAAAGATTAGGGCCATAAATGCACGTGTCAAGATGCCGCGAACGCATGCTTGCTTTCCTCACTTCGATCATTTTATACGTATGCACGGACGAGCAACAGGTCGTTATTTCCAAACACTTGTGATGTAACGCATAATCCAGCAACATTGTACCGAATAAGAGTGTTTGCGAATTGAACGCACGCACTCAGTTTCCACAAATTATAAAGATAGTTATCAAAATTATGTGTTAAATTATATTTATGTGAATTATATAATTTTATGCACCGAACAGATATAATGATAAACGGAACGGATTAATTGCGTTGTACTCTACGTAGTAGATTGATAATATGTCAATTAGTGCGGAGAAAAATATACGTCATTTGTTTTCTTTTGAATATCCGATTGCGCAAGCCTGCAATACGTTCATGAAGTAGTATTTAAGTTACAGCAATCCATCAACATGTCAATCTATCAATGCAGGATTTATCGCTCGAATAATTCGAAGAAATTTTTATTGATCCCTTTTGTAATTTGTAGACTTCCGGAGAGACATACATATCTCGTATGTACATTTAACCTTTAAAACCCGGGAAGTCAATTTTTTGAGTTTAGACTGGTTTCAGTTTTTTTTCTGGAATATTACTTTTTATATATTAGCATATATTAAAAAATGTTTTTTTCTGAAAAATTAAAACATTTACCTGGTTTCTAAAGGTTAAATTACCGCAAAAAAATGGAGAAAATAAAAAACCCCATCCGGTTTAAAAAATTAATATAATTATATATTATATTAAAAAATTCATTTATATATTTATATAATTTTTTATTACTAATATTATAGTTAGGGATAAATATTATCGTGTTTATAGTTGGGGAACAGAAGTCTTAGTTAGGGACTTTGAGAATATGTGGGATTGATAATTATCGATGAATAACAATTATGCTAAATTTATAACTATGATGAATTTAACGATGAATATAGTTCAAGAATATTTATTATGAAATGACAATTTGATAAAACATTTCATGTTTTATGAAATCTCGATGATACTTTTAATTAAATGCTAGAATGACTCATATGATCTCAAGATCGATGATCAAGAGGACCGCATTAATGATACCCTGCAAAATGGATAACCAAATTGGATATAAAGAATTTCTGTTAAATACTGACGTACTCTCAGTAAGAAATAGATCCACGATTGTTTAATCTCATATCTGTACTTTGCTACTTATAAACGATTTAAAAGTAAACATGAAGTCGGCCGTTCTTGCACTTTAATGGTGTCTCATCAATTGAAATTTATATTTGAAATACGTTTAACAAATAATTTTATATATAGCCTTATATATAAAACACATACACTTGTGTGCATGTATTTGTTATGTACATATATATATACATATATACACATGTCGCACGCATCAAAATAGTTCGAAAGTATCAGCGCTATAAATATACACACGTGTAAGATATACACGCGATTGTTTATTGAAGTAGTAGTACATGCATACACATATGTTATTAACTATTATCATGTTTATGCCATGGCCTTATTTCTGTGCATAATTGTGCAATATGGTAGCATATGGTATACCAGTTTATGTACATTGTGGGAAACTGTACAATGTAATAAAGATGTTATGACTTCTGCGTGGGAGACTAATGACAATTTAAGATACTTGTTATGGGAGATAAATTAGACCTGTGATTATATATAAATAATTAGGATCGATTATTTATACATATTTATTTATAAATTTTATTTATATATATCATCATATAATTAAGATAAAACTTGTGTTTCTTATATTTAGATTTTAGTAGTTTTTACAGAAGCATATTATTATTGTTGAAGAAAAAGTGTTGCTTTTTCTTAGAATTGCAATTCACATTTTTCTCACAACTTTTAATTAAATTCACTGTGTATAAGAATTCTCTACAGAGAATGTTTATCGTCATTACAACCAATGACATCCTTTTAATAAGATCGAACCGGTTTTCCTCATATTATGCGAAATATTGGAGATGATAATCCGTACGAAATTTTATACGACAAATTTATTTTATCCCCGAATTTATGGAAATATACGTGTCACTTACGTCATTATAGCATAAGGAAATGTGTTTCTATAAATGCAAAGGTATAGAATAACTTGTTCTATTTTGTATGCTAATGATTTGTGGACGTCACTGAATTTCGCTTGTTTTCGTTCTTTGTTACAGCAATCCACGTGCGTCGCGAAACATGGCGGAGAAGCAACGCCGCGACAACCTCAACGCAAATATATCGACGATGGCGACCCTCGTGCCGAGCGTTGCTGGAAGTTCGAGGAGAATGGACAAAATATCCATCCTGAGATTAGCTACCGCCTTTCTGAGGACGCGCTACAGTAAGTCGACCTTGCGAGAACACTTCTCGCACCTCCCAATAAATCATTTTCTTAATGACTCGTTAAATTTTTACGCCTCACTCTATCGAATCATTTCTAAAAATTCTGGTCTATTATTATGGAATTGTTATTTTTGTTATTATGGCATTATAGTCTATTATTATTATTACTATTTATTACATTCTATTGTTAGGAGATTTGAATTATCTATCATATTGCATTACATTTTGTTATATTTTAACCGCTACGAACATAATTATAGACTACGAATAACTATATATATAAATCCGCTGTTAATCATTCGTTCGTATCGTTATAATTACGATTATACAGGTATGAAAAAAAGCATTACTCACGATCTTGTACATTATTTACAGCACTCGGAAGCGGCTCGATGAACTTTCCTTCTCCGCTGTTCAAAGATCAATTTGATCTGGAGCAATTTTTTGTGGACGTGAGTATACAACATTTATCTCTAATGTAGATCGACCAAGACGATCAACACTCTAGACTCGTTTTTCAAATCATAACAGCACCTGGTTGACAGCGAAGGATTCTTCCTCGTTGTCACCGCAGCAGGAAAAATCGTCTATGTCAGTCGACAAGTGGAGCAACATCTCGGTCATGTTCAGGTGAGTTTTCCTCATCATTAGCAATATAAAGAATCAATCTCCATTAATATGATCGAGGACTATAATTTTGCCGATGTTTCTCTCTTGAAACTTTTTTTGCCGTAAGCTCTTTATTTTATCAATTGCACGAATATCGCGGATATTTTTTCCGCTGAGGAAGAATTTATTTTAAAAGACTCTGTAGAGTGTTGAAGGATTTAATTGGTTTTTACATCCCGGAATACTAACGAAAGCGTCGAATAATTTATAATCTTGAAGACATCGACTTTCGATACGAATAAATTATATTAGTTCCGAGAAAATCATGAATTTCTTATCGCGTTTGTACCTTGATATTTTGAATGTTTGAAGTGCTTAACATCGCGAAACGATTTAAGTTTCCTTTACTCCCTTCGTGCACGCAGCAATTGAAAAGCCGATTGATCGTGAGTGCCAGAATTATCCTTGTTTCAATCGACCGCGTACTCGTCAATATTCATCCTCGATGCCTCGATAAGCAGTAGCGTCAGATAAAAATGCAAGCGTATTATACGAATGAGAGAACCTGCGCCTGTACACTTTTTCAATATATTGTTTACCGGAACATAGAAACGATTAATATTACGTTTTTTCGTGCATCGATGATAAGATGAAGCTTGTCATCGTTCAAAACTATTTACCTCGCAACTATTAACCGAAGCTATATTTACGCACCATCGACATTTTCACGGAATTCTACATCTCTTCCGCGGTAGATCTTTTTTACAATGTATTTGTACTGCGGCGGTTGAAATGTGCGTGTGTACGGGCATTTTCGCGCCGGCGCGGCGCGCCAACAAGATGAGCGGCGGGCGAGGGAGGGTGTACAGCATAGGGCAGCGATCGCGATCTCGTGGCCGCAGCTGCAGCCTCAGCTGCAGCACCGACCTACCCTGTAGCGCGCGGAGTTAGGAATTATCGATCAAATGAATGCGTGCAACGCAAATATGCTCCCATGGCAACCGGCGGCGCGCTCTGTGTTGGCCTCCTCTGTGCCCTCTGCTCCTTTTCGCTCGGCGATGAAAACGTGTGTGCCCACCAATATCCATCAGCACGTTCGTTTTGCGTATTTGTACGCGGGAATTTGCCCGCGCGCGCAATCGTACGCGAAAAGATTGCACGTCCGGTCTTTCTCTCTCTCTCTCGTGCGCTTTTTCGACGAAAAATTGCGTCGCTGCAAATGAAGCGTGCGATGATCCCGCTTGGTAATTATTCATCGGATCCACGTGCGACTTTTCCCCGGAAATTCACGTGTATTTAACTTCATGCATATCTATATGCATATCTCTCGCTCGGGTTCGGCGAGTTTCCGCAGAAATCCATTTTAATTCGTGGAACATGAAACTGAAATGTTAAGGAATTTCGTTTACGTTAATTGTTTTTTAACTAATGACTCCCGAACGATTGAAGGTACAGTTAAATATTTTAAATATAACCAACGGATATTTTTACGTAATATACGTAAAAATCCCGGCAAAAATATTTTTCATATAACAGCGTGATAATAGCTTGGATTAAAAATTATAGAGTTTTTGTTTTCAATTTAATTAAATATTTGGTTAATTAAATAGTATAGGGTTTAATGAAGTAACGATATAGAGATATCATTATGGGATTTAACTTTATTACACTTTATACTATAATAGCAATACTGTTTAATTTACAAAAGAGAAGAGTTATATAAATTATTAAACGAATTATTATTTAATAATAATTCTTAATAATATAATTATATTATTAAACGAATTATTATTATTCGTCATTCCATCAATGTCTATTTCTCGCATTAGAAGAACGAACGATAACTCTATATCGTAACACGCGAAATTTGGTTCGTCGAGAAATATTAATTAAACCAGACGAGAATTGGGTAAATCGCCGCGAGAATCAGTACGTAAAATGGAGCGTGTGATTAACCGGAGGCGGATTTAAGGATCAAGTAATGAACGTTACGGGAATAATGCGCGTGCTCATTTATGTCTTGCGATAAAATCAGACCGGCTAACTATCCGCTACAGATATTAAACGAGTATATTGTATGCGGAATAATTAGCGCGATCGACATTGAGATACGTATAACGAGAATCTCGCTTTGCTACCCGCTCTGCTTGCTTCTTTGTCCCTGGCGTAGCGTCGCCATCCGACAAGATCGGCGTGCCAGCTTTTCCGAACTATCGGAGAGACGTCGTAATTATGCACGTGACGCTGCTCTCTCTCTCTCTCTCTCTCAGCGATCAGAATAATTTTATTTCGCTCAAACTCGGCGCGCTATGATAAGACGAACTCAAAGAAACTAGCTGAGAAATTCTTCATGCGGATATAGAACTGCGCAACACACTGAGGAGATATTAAATGGATATACGAAAAAGAGACGATAAGAAAAAAATATAAATAGTACAAAAAGTACCTCGTATTTTTATCTTCGGATTGGAAATTGCAAATGCAGAAACGGGAAAATACGTTCAGAGATATCTTACGTCAGATTCAAACTCCGATGTTAAAAACAAGGTTCATTTTAAAGCAACTTTTGCCATGAGCGTTGCACACGTGTCTGAAAAATTCGATACGTCAGAAAGTCTAAATCTGTATAGTTTTTTTTTTTTTTTAGATTTTTAGATGTATATTTCATTGATTTGATTTTTCTCCCTCGCTCATTTCTTTCATGAAATTGTATGAATGCTGTCAAGTGCGAACGTTTATCCTTGTTTTCTGCGCAAACAACAACATCGTGTCCTCATCGGAATCTACCATCTAAATTTCTACGACGTTGCCAATCTTAGTGAAAGGTCGTGCGAAACCTCATCGTTCGTCGGACGGTTTGCGTGGAATCAAGTCAATAACCGACCCATCGATTAGAAACCGAGTCGCCAGCCTACATATAAGGATCCCCGGATAATCGAAATTTAGAAACAAAGGAGGTCAATGGCGTACAGCCGGATCTTTTAAGCGGTATCCAGAACCACATTCACGAAGACGCTTCATTGATCCTTTCCGTTGTTCGCGAACGTGAAGTAATTAAGGTAGTCCTTTCGCAGCACCTAGTCAAGTAATAGTCCGTCATGAGGTAATTAAAAACAAACATATTGCAACATCCCAATAATTATAATAATATAAAATATGATTTTACACGCATGACGATTTAATCGTATTTAATTATTTACTAATTAAAAAAATATCACAATAGTGGTGCGGTTGGACTCGATTCTATAGGTGCTGCAAAACGACTACCTTATAACAACGCGATTAATTGTACACGCGAGAGAAAGGCTTACATGCTTTTTTTAGTTATAAACGGAGAAGTTCCGTACACGCGTGTATACGAAGGTATACGAAGCTCCTGTCCGTCGGGGTCTTGATTTCGCAAGATCTTCGGATTCCCACGGTCACATTGAGCCGCGCTTAGCGAAACAATTCCTGGCGGCGTACCTATATAGGATCGTGCGAGCGCTAAGAATAGCTAAGCGACCAATTTTGGTGCTTTCGGCAAGGAAAATGTGGGTTTAGGCCGTTGACGCAAGAGCCCCTCTTCAAGACAAGGTCTTCAAGACAATATGACGTGGCAAATATCACGAGCTTCGAGGAATATGCCTGTGACGTAAACACATAAATTAGGATGAGAAAATTTACGATGTTAGGAGCGAGAAGGGTCTTGGATCTCTTCGGCAGATCATAACGTCGTTTTTGCATTTATATCTCTCGATAATACAGTTATTGCGAAGAGATTTCCGCATTTTCAACTACTTACTTTCTAACTCTGGCTTTTCTCTTCTTGCACCATGATTTCGTAGGAAATTGGCTGTCAATTTCAGACTCGGTTTACGAGGAGCTATCAAACGCAAATCCGCGTAATTGTTATTCCTTTACGAAACGGCACGGAAGATAAAAATCTCGTTTCTGTTTATTAATAAATTTTGCGAATTTATCTCTTCTTTCGACTAGCCGAATGGTCCTTCGCTCGTTTTGAAAAGCCATAGGACCCTAATAATACTCTTATTCGCCATTCATTCGTGGCGCGTGCTAATCTCACCCTCTGTTATACAATGACTTGTTACATATATAGCCTATCTGCGATCATTCATTGGATTGAATTGAGTTGTGGGGAGATAATCGTGTTGGTGTAAGCGACGCTAAAGAAGCATCGAAACCCTAATAATCTAAAGTCTGGAAGGGCGGGAGAATCAAGAGATTCTTCCCAGAAATATTTCTTTCGAACGCGTGTCTCTAAACGCTAGAAACTAGCCTAACTAACTTTAGGGTTATCGCCCTTATGTTTGCGTTCAAGGTCGCACGTGTTTACGTGAATTGACCCCGAGATCGCTTCCAGAAAATCGCACACGACAAACAACAGGAAGGATGAACCATTCACACGTCACTAGAACGAGAAGGCGCTCGACGCCGAGAGGCGCCGATCGTCCGGGCAAAATTAATTGAAATCCATAGAGATCCACGCCGAATTAGAGAATTCGCCGGAGACTTTAATGCGCGTTTCAAATTCTCGTTCTTGGATTTTACGGGTTCTCAGATTCGCAGTTCGTAGCGGGGGCGGGGGTGGGAAGCTCCGCGAATATGCGCTATCCGCGCTTCTCACCTCCCCTGGCTGCCCGCGAGCCCTGAAGGTTTCCTCCGTGTTTCTGCGAGAAAACAACGAGGCGGATGGCGGTGGGATGGCGGCCGTGAATAAAATGTAAAAAAATGTCCCCCGCGCGCTATATCGATCGCTGGCGCGTTTGCCGGTGGCGCTCCAGATTCGCAGGCGTAACGATAATTCGCCACTCTGCTGTAACGAACCAGCTCTTGGAAGCCGGCCGAGTACCACTTCTTTCTATCTCTTTCTCTTTCTCTCTCTCTCGCTTTCGGCCCTACTTGTGCAGGAGATGCCAGAACTGGCGGCGATGGAGAAGGATGGCAAGAAAAGAGGAGTAGGTGGAAAAAGGACAGACGGGGACGAGAGTTGTTTGCGAGCGTAGTTTGTGGCTTGCTCTCATTTTTTAAGAAGGCACTCACAATCAGCTGTATTGTTCTCAAGGAGAAACCTCCTGCCGCGAAAACAAGCTCCGTCGCCGACGTGGTGCGCCTCCATCGTCGTCGTCGTCGTCGTCGTCATCGTTGTCGAAGTATCGCGTCCGAGGGCTGACGCGATGTGTAGAGCCCTTCACAGAAGGAGTCTGAGGACTTCGCGAACGAAACTTTGAAGTACCTGTTCGGAGAATACACAAAGATGCACCCGTGTGCATGCATGGAAAATTTCTAGAATCTAAACACGTCAATGGCTACACTTCAGCTTGAAATAATTATTTCTGCTACAATAGCGAAAGTTAATTAATGAACGATTTAATTATATTTTAATTTATTTCTTAAATAAAATGTAATTATAAAAAAATACTGAAGATACCATATTGTTTTACCGAAGGTGAGGAAGGAATGTCGATTCTTTTCCTTCCACAGTATCGGATTATACTTATCCGATCGTCTTATTTATTCTGAAAACGCGAAAGTAAAATTGATCGATTGATAAAAATAAGTAGGCGACTAAAGTTTCTCGCACGCGCGCGTGACTTTCCTCGTAACTCGTAATTCTAATGATGAATCTTTATCCTTAATACAATATAGGGACCAGGCGACTGTTGCGCGACTGTATTACTGCCGATATATATGTATAAGTCACAAGTTAACAAAGGTCATCACCGGTGCGCGGATTCATCTAAACTTGGAAATTAGTCTCTCACACGTTCTGAACTTCGGAATTGTGTTTCGCAGAACGAGCTGCTGGGTCAATCCCTATATAATTTCATCCATCCCGAGGATCATGACGTGCTCACGCGTAATCTCACCCCCGACGGGATGCAGCCGATGTCGGCGCCGTCGCCGGCGGGCGTCGCGCAGGTGTCCGAGTTGGCGCACGACAACAGTTCCAGCTCCTCCGAGGACTCCGCGACGACGAGCAGTCGCCGGACGAGCGAGAGCAGGACCAAACGCTTTTCCGAGCAGAGACGACACTTCCAGATCCGGATGGCGCAACGCGCCAACTCCAGGCGCGATCACACTCAGCATCAGTGCTTCGACGTTTCGGGCCTTCTCCGGCTCGCGGAGGCCTGCAAGAACGCGGACGTCAGCGGGAGCAGAGGGAGACAAAGAGGTAAGGACTTGATTGTCCTTCCGACATCGATAGATATAAGATGTTATCTCGTAACAGCTTGAGATTTGGCGTCGTTTTGGCGTAAATGGAATTTGATACGTCCGGTAAATTTAACTTTAGAAGATAAATCTGAAAAGATTTGAAGCGCGTCAAGAGCGCGGTCAGAATACGAATTTAATCGTCAAATTGTTTTCTATTTCCCTTCTGTGTCGCTTAATTTATGATTGTGCCCTGGTCCATTATCCTGATTGGTTTGCATAATCCAAAACGCAAACATTACGGTTCGTTATGCGATAAACGTTACATCCTAATTAGTTTGCATAATCCAAAACGCAAACATTACATTTCGTTGTACAACACAAACGTTACATTTCGAATATGGTACGCAAGAAGCGTAACAACCGTGATGGAGAACGATCGTGATCGGCATGCATTTTAGCATGGCTCAGGTACATGATACCTCTCAAAACCTGAACTTCAGATTGTTGTTATTCCGCTTCACGTTGGGATTCACCCTCTGATTCTAGCGATCTTTGTATAAAATATTTTATTGAAATATGAAAGAACAGTCTAATCGTTAAGTTTTGACAAGCTATCGCGACTCGAGTCAGATAATTGATTCATGAATCAGTTCGATAAAAAAAAGAAAATCCCCGGCCATTAAGTAATTTAGATCAGGGAGGATGTCTAATCGCGGATTCACAAACCAATTGCGAACGAAATGTCATTTACGTTCACGTGGCGTTTAATCCGATTACGATTCAATCGACGGCCGCCGAGTGTCTCGGTTACGCTGTTTTATCGCGTGGCACGGCTAACAACAAGATCGTTCCCATCGCGATTCGAATAATCCTATCGTGACTGCTGTGTTGCGTCGGCAACCGCAGACGTTCCTTCCGTATAAATCAGCAATATCGTGCCTCATTACGTATTCCATGTCGAACGGTCCCGCGCGGTGAGCGACTCTCGTGCGCGTATACCTCGGATCGATGGTCTTGTTTTATCGCGCGACACACGGCTGAAAAACCTGTACGGCTGGTTTCGAAATGGGTATCGCAAATATTTACGCTACTCCTGTATTTAAATTTAGACCTTCGCCGTCGCGCGGACGAAGATACGTAGGCGCAGCGTCACGAGTGTTTAACGTAGGCTCTTCTTTCGTTTTCTTTTTATTTTTTTTTCTTTCCCGCTCGTGTCTAAGATGAGAACCGAAACGCGGCGAAAAACGCCGTGTAGAGAGACGCGCTCGGAGAGACGGACCGGCCGACACGCGCGGGCCTTTAACCGTGCCCGCCGATCCTTATTACGCTGGATATCCAGACCTGTCGGCCCTGTCGCGCCACTTTTCAGCTCGCGAATTCCTTAATGTCTTTCGAATCACTCTCTCCCTGCCCGAATACTTAATGGAAAGCCAACATCCGACGTAACTTTCCACTTTTCGGCGTTAAATAATCTCGGTAAGCTGGTTCGAAATTATATTTTCACCGCGGATAGAGCTCACTCTCGGGGAAAGTAAAATATGATTTACGTATTTGCATTTTTAAACCTCTCTTATCTTCTCCAATAATCTTGTGGTCCAATGCCTGATCAATGCCCTGGAAGCGAACCTCGGCCACTCTTTAGCCGATTTAATTCAACAAGATGGTAGATTTAAATATCGCTTCTCGATGAGAAGATTAATCGATTTTCTGATGGTATTTTTCTTATTGATCCAATTCTCTCCTGGGACGATCCTCTCTTTTTACCTCGCTCTGATTTGTACCTCGTGCAATCGCTGATTGTTTGCTAATGATGACGATTTTGGAATGGCTTTTCCAGAAACCACGGGAACCAGCAACGACATCGTTTTCACCGGCATAGTGACCATGCCGAAGAAGCGGTCCATCACCGAATTGTCGATACTGGACGCGAATAAAGACGAGTACGTGACGCGGCATCTGGTCGACGGGCGTATCATTTTTTGCGATCACAGGGTGTCCGTCGTAGCCGGGTTCTTGTCGGAGGAGGTATCGGGCCGGAACGCGTTCAGTTTCATGCACAAGGATGATTTCAGGTGGACGATGATCGGCCTACGGCAAAGTAAGTTTCCGCATTTAAATGTAATTAGCGCTAAGCCCTCATTGGAATACTTGCCGCACCACTCGGCAGCTGTCACATTTTACAACTGATACCAAGATCTTTTTTCTTTCTCTTCCCCTCTCTTTGAAATTCGAAGAAAAATTAGCTAAAGCATTCGAGTAATATTATGTCACTTCCTAATTTTATCACTTCCGAATAAGCCATTAAAGTTGTACACGGCCGTATATTTACATTAGTTTACATTAATAATGTTATATTATGCATTACGCCAGCATTATTTTAATGGATTCAAGCTTTACGACGCGATCGTTTATGAGATGTTTTACATGCTATTTCCATAACCAATTGCAATTTGAATATGTCAACAAAGTATATGTAAAACGACTTATTTAGAGTCCGATGTAACGGGTCAAATATCATTTTGTTCTTGTAATTAATCACGATTTGTTATGCATTTGTAGTGTACGACCGTGCCGAAACGTGTGGCACGTCGTGCTACAGGTTAGTCACGAAGAACGATGGATTCATCTACTTACGGACCCACGGTTATTTGGAATTCGACAAGGATACGCAAACAGTGGAATCCTTCGTTTGCGTCAACACCTTGGTATCGTAAGTATTCGCATCTTAAAATAGATTGCGGGGCAAGTGACAAGGCGAACAAGGTTTTGATTGATCCGAATAACGATATTAACGAGCAATAAACATTGAAGGATCTTTTTTTCTAATTATTGTGGAATTATCATCACTCAAAATTAAAAAACTTGTTGAGTAATTGTTGAGACCGCGAGACAATTTATTAAACGAAATTTCTGCTTTTTCACTCGCTCCAACCCATCTTTCCAAGAAGAAAGAGCTCTTCTTTTTGTTTCTCAAGTGCTAAAGCAAATACGTCGGATATCATATAAGGTGTATTATATTCGACATAAAGCAATGGGAAAATTTTGTACGCAGGGAAGAGGAAGGGATTAAACTAATGAAAGAGATGAAAGCAAGGTTTTCTGCCACCGTGTCCGCAAGTAACAGAGGTCTTATTCCGGCTAGCGACATTAACTCATCGATAGAATTGGTAAGTCAAACTGTATATGTATCATGTTTGTAGATATAATACACTTTCGTTTACATTGTGCATGATACTTTGAATAAGAAGATTGTTTAACGATCTGAAAATAATGGTTTATTAGAACTCAAACTCCCAGCCACCGAATCCGAGATGTGATCTCGAAGATCCAGCGAAGCTCGAGGATGCTATCACTCATCTAATCAGCGACCTACCCTCACCGGCTATGTCGGAGGACCGTTTCTCCCCCTCGCCGATGCCGCACACGCAATACGTGAAGGCTGCTATATTTTCTTCTCGTATGCCCCCGGCTGCCGCGCAAGCCAACAAGATTGGTATCAATAAGATCGACCACTGCCTTGTTATCCAAGGCAAAGGCAAAGTAACTCCGAAGCAAGAATCCAAACATACGATCGGAAAACTGATTAATCCTAGTAGCGCGGAGCAAAGCCCGATATCGAGTTTGGAGGGTGCGATGCCATCCGGCAAGTCTTTGTCAAATTTTGAAATGATGAACGCTGCCCCCAACAGCCATGGCAATATCCAGAACGCCGATATGTCTGCACAATCAAATCTTGCCGCTCTTAAGTCTAGTAAGAGCTCTCGCGCGTCACGTAATCATACATCATGTTTGGACATTTCTCAAAATACGAACGTCTTAAACGCGCAGGAAAGAATAGACCAGTGCAATGTGAATATGTTGTCGCCAAACACTCTAAACGACGACACCACATGCAATATCAAGGTGGAACGTGGCATCGAAGAGACATTTAATTGTTTGGAAAAGCAGGAGTCGGTACTGCAATACTTCGACGACAGCGCGAGCGACAGTTCTATCGTCTCGTCAAAAATCGAGATGCACAATCGGTGTCCATTGAAGAGGATATGTAGCAATGAGGATCTTTTGGCGATGCATAGTAAAAAGAGACCCAATGATGTATACGCATCGATAAATGCGAACAACGAACAACAACGCATTTCTTATTTGAAATGTAAATCTTTCGCGGCTGAGTATCGAACGTTCTCGGATGAATTTAATCAGTACAATGACATCAATTCGCATTTGCTGACGATGGAATCTGCGCCTAATTCAATTCTGCACGATGTCGGAAACGACTATCAACAATTGGTAGATCCCACTGTGCCGCTGGTCGTAACAAATCACGAGCAGTTTGAGTTGCCGGAGGATACGTTGCTAGGTTCGGAACTGGAAAAAATTACAAATCCAGGTAAATTACGATAGTAACTTCTTCGATAGCGCCTCAGCCCTAATTGAATCTTGGTCTCCTGGAGAAAAGCAATTTTATGTGTTTCTTTGGCTTTATTCTGGTTTTATTAAAGATGTAATTTTTATAGAAAGGGATTGTAAGTCCTTTGCTCTATCTCCAAAAGTAAGAGACTGAGTTTTGTTTTAAAGAAAATGAGATATTCTATTTTGTAATCTTTGAATAGTACATGATATAGTCTATACTGAATGTGTATTGTATTCATAAGTCTCACATTGTCAGCTAAATTTAATTTCCCAATTTAAGTCACATTACAGCGTTATAGAATCAATTGCATATAATGAATAACATATTCTTGAATAGATTTTGTTCTCTTGCAGAACTTATGATGAAGATATTCGGCCGTAATGGATCTGCAGGTTTCGGAAGTGAGTTTACATATTATTCATAAATATTTTTGGAGGTGTATGTTCGTCAAATTAATTCTGATTAATATTGTTTCAGATTTTAACGAAGCAAAAATACAACAAATAATATCTAATGATGTAAGTATATAATGATAAATGTGTGATTTATTATAAATTAAATTAATTTAAAAAATGTGGATTAGAGATCAGTTATCTCACAAACGAAAGGTAAATTACGCAATATATTTACAGCAAATAGTCAATGACGAGTTACGTCGCACGCATTGTCAGCTAGAAAACAGTATAACATTGAACGAGTCCCATATGAACGTGTTGGCACGTGATCTCAAAAATTCAGCTCTCCGTATCCAAAGGGAAAATTTGTCACAGTTACGGGTAGGTTGATTTTGAAGAAATATCGCGCAATATATTAAGATTACTCATTATTTATTCGTTATTTTCTAGGCCGAGAATGATATACAAAAGCAAATGCTTAAAACTTTACAACAGGATCACTGTAAAATGCAAGTGAATGCCAAGCAGAAGCTTGGAATCTGAGAAATGGGATGGTCTCTAAGTCACCTCGCGAAAACGGCTTTCAAAAACGCGAGCTTAATATGATGATACATCCGGGAATTGTTTTAATTAATAAGAAACAAGCTTTAAAAGTTATCCTTTCCTTAAAAGACTAGGACAGAGCTCTCGGCATTCGCGTACGCGCAATTTGCATAATACCTCCTCGATTTGTGTTCTGAGATCTCTCTGTCTCGGATATCGATATCATCAAGATTTACGACGAAGATCTGGGTAATTATTATCAGTGCAGCAACGAATGGAGGTTTGCATCAGTGCGGGCGCCGTGTGTAAAACCGCTCAGCTCACGAAGAAGCCAAGACGTTGCTTAAGTTGACCGCAAGTGATTTACTTATTACTAAAGCAGTTTGTGTGTTCGCTTTCGATCCGCGTTTTCCCTTGACCAGTGGAAAAGAAACGAATGGAAAGACATTGAAAAAAGAACTCGCACAGTATAATCGAGTGATCGACGCATGTAAATGATTCTTTTTCTTTTCTTGTCGTTTTTACTCCGTGGGATTAAGGACTTTATCGCGCGCCGTCATGTAGAAGGACGCGTGCTTCGCTCACTAACTGATAATGCAAAGATCGTACAAAACCGCATTGTATACTGTTATTTAAAACGTTGATACATTATAACTGTACTCGCAAAGAAATGCACATTTCGAATCGATTTCTAAGGCGACGCTTCCAATCTCCCCACGCTCGGCGACCGAGCTGCCGATCACGCACGTGACGCTATGCCAAAAGAGTTAAGTTAAAAGTTAAATGGTTAAAAGTTGAACACTAGATTTTTTATTATTAAGTCTAATATCATATATATATATATATATATGTATTATATACATGTATTATATATATGTATGAAGTCATAATTTTATTATTATTATTATGGAACATATATACCCCGTGTTCCTTTTTTACTGGCAGTGTTGAAAATATATAGTTTGCGTCACGTAACTATAGATTTTTAGTACTGGCAGTGAATAAAGGAACACAACCATAGTACATTAATAATATAAAATTTAGTATTAAATTTTAACTGTTTAACAGAAGGTACGATCATCTCAGCATATTTTTGATATAGGAATGCTCCCGCGGCATAACAAACATGCGCAATCAGCAGCTCGGCCGCCGAGCCTCGAGCAACAGTGGAGGGATAGGAGGTGTCGTCTCAGAAATCGACTCGAAATGTGCCTCTGCGAGCACTGCATTATAAATAACAGTCGCTACTCAGGCAGATTTCCTGCGGCGATCGAGTGTTATGTAGTTGGCAATTTTTAAATTTTACGGTATAATGAACTTGTATATATGATATACATTCGATTTTAATGCAGCACGGCCGCGTATGGCACTTTCCTCGTGCTAACTCGCTCGCCGCAAGTCCGGTCGAGCTTGAATGCTACCTCTGCAATTACATATTTGTATCGGATGGATACGAAACCAGTTTCACTTTTTCTTTATTCTATCGGTTGTAATTGCAAATCTATGTTAAATATTAATAATACTCATAGTGTTGGCATTTTTTATAATTATAAAAGGACGTCACTGAAAATGTGTGAAAAGACAATTTGGTAATTTTAACGAATAATGTTTTGACTTATCGCATCGTGTAAATTTTATTATTGCATATTTATATGGAACAACAAAATATTAAATTTAAGGATATGTCTTAGGGTTGCCACACTATAGATCGGATTTGTCCTTACTTTTAGGGAGATAGTTTTACAACTGTATGTACCTGAGAATTCTACTTACGTTTAATTGTTCTTGTAATGTTTGGAAATTGAAAGTCCATTCACGTGTTATTAAAAAGTGATGACAAATATAAAATTAATCATTAAAAAACGAATCTCATTTTTTATTTGGTTATCCTTTTCCCCGTCATGATTACTGCTTCATACACGATTCTATTTTTTATAATGTTCTTTAATACTTTCAAAATGTGGTAACCCTAAATATATCTCTGAATTTTAAGTTTCCATAAATTTAATAGAAAACCACTGAAAATATATTTTAATTTTACAAACATAGAAACGTTAAACGTAATAATATAAAGTAAGTATAAATGAGTACATTTAAACCGACTCATATACTTATTTATAAAAAAATTGATTTGCATAATAAGGTTTTATAATATACATGAGGTTTTAATATGTATCTTTTATAATTTCTTGAATGACTTTTGATCTAACTGGCCTTGCTATCCATCCAATATCATGTTACTACGCAAACATACATTAATAAACGTTATTTTTATTTCATCGTTGGTTGACCTCCGCATTAATGAGTAATTGCGTGGAAATTGATACGGTTGACGTATATGTGTGTCAATTATTAAGATAAAATACATATTAGCCAATCGGGTTGCCAGCGATTACTTATGATGATGCGGGTCAGCGTGAATATAAACGTATTGTATATCGTAAAAGTGTTTAAAATGTAAAAGATATTAATATAAGAGAGTGACGGAAATTGTATATACTTGTCAACATATTCAGCACTGGCACTTAACAGATCTACAATCTTATTTGGATCCCACATGTACAGGTAATATAAAGACTGGCCATGTAAATAAAAATGTTAAATTTGATCTCAAATCGACAACGTTCAAGCGTTTCTTTTTTTCGAACAAAAATTACCCGGCGAGCATCTAGAATGTATATCTGTTATCTGCAGTCACATGCTGTCTTATGTGTATTAAGTTAATAAAAAATACATTTTTTTCTATACAGTGTTACACTAAAGAACTGATTTGAAACACACGAATTTAATACATATAAATTTGTCATGCTACGTTCTGTTGTTGTACATTTATCTTAATATACTTTGTGTAAGTTTTTCATGCTCCTGTTATCATGCATCAACTTGTGGGACTTGGAATTTTATTGTCACTTGTAAAGAAACAATGTAACAGCATATATACATATATATGTATGTATGCATGTACATACATACACATACACACAGATGCCATATATATGTGTATATATATATATATATATATATATATATATATATATATACACACGTATATACAAAGTGAGTTTTATTTCGTGTGCCAATTATCTCAGAAAAGATTTGTTTATTGGAAAAATGTTTCGGATAAAAGTTGGAGGGTTTAGAGAGGCCAATAAACCATCTTATTAGATTTTGGGATCCGTGTTGGACCCAAGTAGGGCCCAAGTTAAATTTTTTTAATGGAAACTCCCATTTTTTATTGTATCATCTTTTTCTACTAATTATTTGGAATAACGTTTATCTGAAACTGTTTTTTATTTGGCTTATACTTTTTTACTACATTTATTCTCAAGAATATGCTGTTGCAATAGTACCCCAACTTTTTTAAATACTTGTGTATACACATTTTTCCAATAAACCAATACTTTCTGAGATAATTGGCAGAGATAAATTGGCACACGAAATAAAACTCACTTTGTATACACGCATTATATTCATTGTAAAAAGTTTCGTTAACTCGTTTTTAATGTTACATTGGTGTCAAGTGAGGAAGTCAAGATTATCGGTCAGTAAAGGCCTCTATATAATTACGATCGTTACGTATGCCGGAATTGTGAAATTTGAAGCAGCCTATTACCCCTTGTCGGTTTTATCGGTAGAAGGGCTTTACTGCCCTCACGTGCCGAACACTCGTCATCGATGAGAACCTACGTTTTTATGCGGAAATCCACCGCTGAAAAAAAGGAGTATCTATAATCGACCTGTATGTACGAAGTTCACATTCGCATAATTGACGACCGCGTGTAAAGCGGGCATCAAGTTTGCTCAACATCGCCCTTGATGCCCAATTTCTCACTCGGTCTTATAGTACAAAGGGCAAGTTAAAACTGTCTGTGTTCAGTGTACCTCATCCTCTTCTCTCTTTCTCTCAAACTAACTTTTCATAACTGTCATCAGTCGTGCCGGGGGTTACTGGTATTAACGTCGTGTAGCTTTGAATATATCAGCTTGGTTGTGATTATACCTGATAGGGCATTTAAAACAATACCTGTCTAAATATACATATATCTTAGTTGCGCATGAATACATACGAGAAAGTAACAATAAAAGTTGGTCGATTTAAACAAGAAATATGACAGTTTCTTTTTATGGAGATCCAGTTTTTGCTATTTTTCCGTATCGTCGTGATATTTTTATGAAATTATTTATGAGAGATATCACACAACAGAAATTGTTGACAAAAAATCGTTAAAAAATCCGAATGTCACAGCTATTAATTTTTACAACATGCGCTATACCATTTTACATTATTTGCGATAATTTATGAGAAGACAACCAAGCGTCACTACGGTTTGTATGACACGACGCCGTGCATTGTAGTCATTTAAGAATTCATTCATTCATTGTTACGAAATGGAGTAGAGGCATATAAATCTCTCCGGAATGGAGTCATGTGCATAATTGTGCATGCATGCAGAAAATTAAATTACTTGTATGCGATTACGTTGTCGTAAATCACAATGAAACAGGGATTGAGGAAAAAAAACAGATCCTCTAAGCTCTTTTATCTTAAGGTAACTAAGAGAGATATATAAAACGGACGGCTGGTCGATATTTAATGGAAAAAAGTGGATACCAATGCAACACAGACGGCTCTACGGTTCATTATACGCTAAGATAAAGTTGAACTTTATATACCGCTGTAAATATATACATATATATATTACGTTATTATATTTTATATTCTGCTGATTGCACATAAGTGGCTTTCCGATTTCTTTCTATAAGGAGCAAGAGCAAAGGCGATTAAGTGTGGTTGTGTACCTCCTCTCATATGCGCGCCTCTATATGTATATGTATACATATATTAAATGCAGAATGCGTGGCACGCGTCAGTGCCACTTGGAACTTCACAGCATCAAGTTGTACAGTCCCGACTGTTATTATTGTTTTATAAAAACGCAAGAATTTTGAAGATTCTTACTTGGGACGAGAGGTATTCCTCTCGTACTATTGTTCTTAACAGTGTCATAAATTACATCGAGAGAAAGTCAAATGTGCTTTTCTACCTCTTTAATTTATGTTAGTTTACAGCGAAGCTCGTATCGGAGCAAGGATATGCGTGCTGTTCGGTTACTCGCGCGATTTAAAAAGATGAGTTTAATGTTATATTGTAAATGCCTGGTAATCATACTTGCACTAGGCATACCGATGCGAGGACTAATTGTAGATTGTCACGATGACGTGTATGGCTCGTTGAATACTGCGTGCACAATAAAAGAATGACGTTTTTTGTAAAATACAATGGAACGACAAACGTTACAGTTTATACTTACCTCTCCTGCAGATTGCTCACACACGTTATTAGTTGACATATTTCCCGTTAGCGTCATCTTTTTGAACGGAACGATCCATATATGAGCACGTGAATTTATTTTGAATGAGTCTCAGCCGGCCGATAATTATACGAGCGAGAACGTTTGTAAAAAGAAAATTTTCTAATGTATAATCTTAATGTTTTTTGCTGTTAAGCACTATGTAAAATCCGATAGAGTTATACTGTGGTACGTCGAACGTAATTTGCATGGCGAGCCACTCCGGTAGGAAATCCACCGCTAAATTATTTTATTTACTTTTATCATCCTTTTCACGTAGCTTTTATTTTTACGTATCTTGGATATATGTATGTGTATGTTAATACATCTCACGCTGATTTCATCATGGCTCTACATGTTGAGTTTGGCATTTTTTTTTATATTGTAATATATTGCCAGATGGCACACACAAGTCCAGAATATTTTAATATATTTCCAACTTTTTTATATAAAGATTATATAGATTGTATTAAAAATGTAAAAATAGATTAATTATATCGCGCATTGGTGCTTATGGCGTCGTAACACAATGTATGTGGATTAAAAACAGCTATAAGTATTTTTTTCTCTCTTTTTTTCTACTTTACGTTGAAGGTGGATAATTCTTGTCGAGAAAAGCGGAGGGCGAACGGAAATAATGAAGATACGCGTACATTGTGAACGAATTCAAAGAAATTGCGCAGAGATTTATAAAAATGTTTACGGTCGAGTCGCTTTAGAACGGATACAGATATTAATTTTGCTCGGAAATTATTGATAACGCGGAGCACGATAGAACTTGTCAAAAAAAATTGTAAATGAGAAATCATTTTTTTTCCGATCGGATGATCTTTTCGTTTTTGATAAACGAAGGAAATTAATAATTCAACGTATAGTTTGCATAATTCGGCTATTACTCTATGTTAATATATAACGAAAAAAAGAAATACGTATGCATTCATGAAAAAGAAGAAAATATGTAATTGTGACGAATAAAGGAATATAATGATGGAGGAGGATCATGTACATGTACAGTTATTGTGTCAAGACTGAATTAATGACTTCAAGAAGGTGGAACATTTTTGTAAATAATACTGCCTCTGGAAGAAAAATATATGTAGAAATTATATGAATATTGTAGAAGTGTCGATCACATCGTTTGATTTATATTTGACCCTTCTTGTCTTCGTTTACAAATCTACAAAAGAAATATACCGCATTTCAAAATACTAAGGTCGCGAGGTTTTTTTTTTAATTATTATTATTAAATTAACTTGCGCCAGAACCGTTTAGTTTACAAACGTAAAATAGTGATGAAGATTTTGTCGCCTCAGATACAATAATACGTAATTGTCGAAGCGACTTTGATAATTAAAAAATTAGTCAATCGAATAATTTCTAATACGTTTACGTAATTGCTATCGGTAATTGTTTAATGGGCGAAGAGCTGTCGGAAATAAATTTATTGAAGATTCTCGCTCGTTTCTATTTTATTCCATTCGGTGATGTGTCTTAAAAAGATTCGAGAGGAATAACTGTGTCGTAAAAATAGTGGAGATTTGTACGCGATGGTGAATATCGTAGCTACGTTAGAGAAAATGATCGAAAAGGCACGGCATTTCGTGGCGATCCGAACGAAAGGCACATTCTGCGTACTGCGGATATAAATGAAATAAGTCCCCTAAAATGAGAAATCACTGTAATTTGTCTCTCAATTTTTATTCGATATACTGTATAATCGAGGCGTGTGAGTCGTACTTATCTAACATGCACCAAATCCCAAGTAAGACAACGCACAGAGCTCGTATTGTCGAGGAGAAGTCCGTAAATTGACAAGATTCTCCCGGCGCGAATAAGAGATCCCAGTTATAAAATCACATAAAAAATGAGAAATAAGAAATTTCAATCGCAAAATGCTTTTAATCCTTTAAAATTATTAAAGGATTAAATTTAAATTAAAAATAATTTTAATCATTGTTTTAATCCTTTAGTCCTGAAATATTGATAATACAAAACTGATATTGAATCCGTAAGTCTCTTCGAAATAACTAAAGATTTACGGATGAAGAAATGTTTTGGAGATCATCGATGTTTTGTTAAATTGTTATTGGTTGACGTAATTTGAAGTCGATTTAAAGTCGATCATAATACGATTTTTCATCGATCGAATCCATTCGTCGGTGAGCTGCTCCGCGATATTAGAAGTTCAAGACCAAACGAATGCTGATAATAGATAACTTTATGCGACTGGGACATCGTACACGCGCTCTGCGTACGCAACGTCCTGATAAAGGCAGTGTGAAATAGCGAATTGAAATAAAAACGGATATTGATAGCGGTAGATATCGATTGATAATGATACTGCTCATCTCGCTTGCACGCAGACGGTATCGCTTTTCGTTCCTACTTTCCTATCGTCTCGCATTTCCGGCAACGATGCTGCGCGTACTTGCAATTTGGTTCATATTCCTACTGGTGGGAAAATTTCTCAGAATTTTTCATATTATTAATTAGAATTTCCATAAAAATTTTCAGAATGCTCAGAATTTTTTCGATTTTTTTATACGCAAATTGGAACGTTTTTAAAGAAAATGTAGGCAAATTAAGAATAAAATATTTTAGACTTTTCCCTCCAACATATCTTTGTAAAAATCTGAATAAATATGAGAAAATCTGTGTAATTTATCAGAAGTTTGCATACATACAGATATTGAAATATTCCGAAAATTATTTCTAAAAGTAGTTATTTGAGAAATTTTATAAATTTTTCACAAGTCTCAATTATTACAAAACTGAGAAAATATGAAAAATTTTTTCACCAGAGAGCCGTATAAAGTCACTGTTAAAACGTTGCGACGCAGCGCAATTAATGATACTTCGAATGCAGAAGCCCGTGTGCGTTTCGATAACGTTAATTTTCTTTCCTCACGCAGGTCGCGCGGAGATTCGAGAGTACAAACTTTTGAGAGGGGGGGACTTGTCTCGTACAGTAAAACTTATGATCGGAGTTGAGTCTCTCTCTCTCTCTCTCTCTGCCGCAAAGAAAAATAGAAAAATATACGAGTTTCTAAATAGCGGCGCGCCCACGCGCGTGGGCCTCGCCGTTCTCTAACAATAAGAACAATACAGTTTGAAGATCGTTCTAGATGACTATTTGTTGCTAGGATGAAAAACGCCATCAGCAAGAAGCACAATCGATACGCGCCGAAAGTTAAAGCGTCACTTCTCTTCCCCAAATCGCTCGATCTCTCTGCTACGATCTCTCGCTAAACTCCAAATGACCCAACGCTCTCTCATTCTCTATTGTCGTACTCCCTTTTTCTACGCATCACTAAGCGGATTAACTTGGTCGTGAAATCGGGGTTTTAGGAATTAATTTGCTATTGATTACCAAATCTGCTTATTAGAGGATCTTTAACGAAGTCTTCTTCTATATATCGTGCTCTCTTCCAACCTTAAACACGAAGTCTAGTCAAAAAGGTGTAATACCTTTCGATAATACGATGGATCGTGATATTTAACCATTTAACCGTATTTAATTGTTGTTGGAATTAAAATTTTAATCATTTTTAACTTTATGTTTACTTTTGATTAATAAAAACTGTTTCAATGAAATTTAGAAAGTACTGTAAATGACAAATCTCTTGTAATATTTCTATTTTTATTATTTTTAAAATTAATACATATATTTTTAACAAGTAAAATATTTTACTCAAGTTTATGTCAAAAATGATACTTTTCTAATTAGGAACATTGGCGGTTAAACGGTTAAGATAGTCGTTCTGTTTTCAATTGTGAAAAAATATAATTTCGGCAATGAAACTTCGCAATTGAAAATAGATCAATTTTTATCGACTATTAAAGCATCAGCATCTATCTTCATTCACTCAGTCAATTTTACGTTTGTATGATTCTGCCATTATTTTATTAGCAGAAACTAAGAGAAGTATTAAGAATATATTTTAATTCGATATGAAAATATCATCAATTTCAGCCAATACGATGCCTGTGAAATAAAAGTAATTCGTCTACTTAGTGTTATTTAATAAATATAATTTCTTCCCGCTGTTCGATGTACGTAGGATCGTATTGGATCACACGCACGAAATTGAAAGAAATTGATAATAAACGACGAATAAAAGGAAAAATGGATAACGAGAGAATAGACTGTTAACGGAAGCTCGAGCTCGTCGTGACGCTTCCCAAAATGCTCCGTACACAATAGGTATACATAGATATACATATATTCAATATATGTATAAATTGGGTGTTTGATTCGCGTTTATTATTTTATATCTACAACTAACGGGCAATATATACAGGGGATAAGGGGGAGGAAGTGAGATGTATCATTTTCTCCGTGGCCACTATAAGTCAGACTGAGAGCAATTTATTCAATGTAGATGTCCTCTATCGGGAAAGCAGTCTCGATGAATTTCGTGTAGAACCGATGAAAAGCGCGTCTGAAAGAAGAGAGTCTCGAGTTATCGCTCATGTTCTACGAATAATAGATTATTCGTTCTTCTCGAGATTTTTCGGAGATTTAGAAAAAAAAATTTTTAAATATGAACTGTATCATATTGCTAAATTGTTAGTTGCAATACGATATTTAAATATAATCAAATTAATAAAGAAATTACTCATAAAGTGAAAATTTTTCATGATTTTGCGCAAAGTGACGGCCAGGTCGAGTTTTTCGTGATAATAATTTTAGAAAAATTAATTTTTAGAGGCAAGCTAATAACTCACCCGACAGCTTCGGCGACGGGTCTTGTGGATTCTTGACCGATGAACACGTGACAAGCGAACCTCTGCAGAGTGGGGTGCTTCGTGATGAAGCCGAGGTAGCGATGATCGCGAGGGTGAAATGCACAGAACGATACATTCTTCAGCGAGTAGAAATAATCGTGACAAGGACCTTGACTTTTCTGCAAAAATACGTTGGCAATTAAAAACTTTTCGATTTTCTCGTTTCCCTTTCAATATTCACACATTAACGTGTAATAAATATTGAATTAAAACTAATTATACATGCATAATTAAAGTCGTAATTAAATAACGTCTTGCGCATCAAATAGTAATGTTTTATAGAATTAATATAATTCTTTTGTAAATTTTTTAGCTGTGACAAATCTTTTCTAAATAGTCTAAATAGTCTAAAAGTTTTAAGGTTTGACGCTCTTGCTGAGAATTAAAATAAATATGTAATTCGTATATTGCGCACATAAATGAACTTCAATCGATCGCAAGGGGACACTTACTCGCGGTTTACTTCTATCGACCATTCGAAGCCCCTGATCGGACACTTCCAAGATGCAGCTCTGCGAGACAGGCGGATCTTGCGAGGAGTTGCGAAGGATTCTCCGCACCGCCTGGCAAACCACTCCTGTACCCTTGTGCGCCAGGGTCTCCACCGAGCCCAGGTAACCCAGGAGATATCTCTCTCTCTTCACTTTGGGCGCGGTGGGATCGAAGTCACTGTAGTCCATGTCGACCGCATAAGCCGACGGAAAGATGCCTTGTCGGCCCGTCCTCAGATTCACGCCTAATCGCGAGAAACAGAAAGATAGAATACTAAATTCTGTGCGTGGCGTTAATTTTACATTCTTTTTTGCTTTTTTTATTTTTTATTTCCACTCTTATCTGGTACACTCAAGAAATAGGCAATCAAATAGAAGAGAAATTCGAAGTATGTCTAAAAGTATTTGAAGGACAACCGAAAAATGAGAATTTCTTTCTTTAAACCGTCTCTATATCTTCTAGACATTTAATTGCTGCTTTAGAGTTTGGGTGGCAGTGTAATCTAATGGTAAAGCGCCAGACTCGTAATTACGAAAAACCGTGTTTAAGTCCACCTGATCACAGGAATTTTAATCAAGAGACACGGCAGTGTCTCGCGCCAAGTACGTGCGAAGCGAGACCGCACCGTGACTCTTTTACGCGAACGCACGAGTTGCGGGTATCCGAGATTTTAAGATCTCAATAACGAGTGAACGGATCAAGTTCTAACGTAGGTATTCTGAACTGCACTTCTTCGCACGAAAAAGGGAGCGGAGACGCTATAAAAAAAAATAATTAGAATGCAAAAATATTTTGCTGAAACGTTTTATTTTATTAGCGTATTAGGAAAGTGTACGTACTGTGTTGACAAAATATCATTATTAAGAAAAAAAAACAAATTAAAGAAGCCTATTTTCTTACATTTTTCACACTGTATAAGAATCTCGCTTACGTAGAAAGTTGGATAACCCATGTGGATACGTTTTATTTATGAAATTTCTTTTGATAATAACTTTTTAGCAAACAACGATCGACGATATAAAAAAATGTAATGAGAAAATAATTAAGTTTTTTTAATTTCTTGTTTTTTTATAATAATATTTTAACAACACTATACGTACAGTTTTCTAATACACCAAGAAAATAAAACATTTCAGCAAAATATTTTTAAATTCTAATTTTTTTCATATCAAAATCTTGAAAAATGTTGAAGCCAAATAATTAAAATCTGAATATCTCAGAAACTAGAAATTTTCGCAACTCCGCATATGTGGCTTCGACTACATTCAGTAAGTACTACGTACCTGTAAAATTTCATCAAAATCGGACTTGGATAATATACTAAAGTTAACCCCTGATTACTGCTGAGTCAAGTCGATATATTGCGAAATGAATATTCTTACGCACCTTCGCACCAGAGATCATCGGCCTCCTTTTGCACGTATATGGGGTCTCCGATTTCAAGATCAATTTCGTCATGGTGTCGCGATATGAACTTGTGCAGGCCTCGATGCGTTGCCTCGAGCAGTTCCAGTTGGGTGAACGGTACGCCTCCGCTTCCTTCGGAATGAAAAAGCGAGCTAGTATTGATTCTCCGAGAGTTATTCTGATTAGCTTGAGAAACATTGTTTATGATATGGGACAACAATTCCTGGCTTTTGCAACTTTTCCGAACTAAGGCAATAGAAGCGCCAGATTATTGTGTAGCAGAAAATTCCAACGAGGCATAAAATTATACGAAGCGTTAAAATATTATGTGCAAAGCAATACCTTCTGTTGATTTTTAAAATAATTTTGTTTGCCAGCAGAATAAAGTTTAAATATAATCTCTGAATTATTTAATAGCAAAAATTAATGTAAATTTATAATTCAAGCAAAAGAATTCAATCTATAAACATCCATAATAGCAAGCAGATTTTGATGAGAAATTTTATCATTATGTATTATAACAAGCACAACAAGGAAAAAGCTATAGACCTAAATTTTAGGGATTAATAGAACTCATTAAAAGTAAGAGAAGTTAATAAATATCAGAAATATTTAAAAATTAAATAAGTGTTTTTTATCTAAATAATAGGTCAACAGCTTTAAATATATTAATTTTTATAATTTATAAATCAGTAGACAAAAACACATTTATAATTATCTTCTCTCATTTTTTTTTTTTTTTTAATTCAATTTTTCTAATATAATTTGTTAGATCTTCGACATAATTTCTTTATATCTGTGATATTAATGATATTATAATAGCGGTACTAACATATTAATATTTTTTTTATCTTTCCATGTCATTTTTGTGTTGTAATCGCGCATTCGAGTCAATTTAAATGGATACAAGGGCAAAGATAAGATTTTTCGAGGAGGATCGTGATTACCTGGGGTGCTGCTGGGCGACACCGAGTCCGTGTTCTGCAAGGTATTGCATGGTATGGGCGACACGCTCTTGGGGCCGTTATCAGGAGAATGAGCGGTAGAATGACCGCTGTCGGTGGCCATCCTCTCGCTGTCGGGCGAACTGTCCTCGTGACGGAGTCTGGGATGACATTTCCTTAAGACAAGATGAGGTCGGGCCGATGTCGAGCCGGTGGCGGCACTCAACTCGTCTGCCAGCGAGGTCGACGTCTGGCACGTGGGCAAAGCTGAAACGGCATCGGTGAACGTCAACACGCGCCTTTCACACGCGAAATGCTCTTTCTTTCTCGAAGAATTCCAATACGCTGCATGAATTCTTTTGGCACGGTTTTTGAAATAATATTCAGATAAAATCGCGTCTCTCAATCTATATCGGAACAGCACATTTGTCACGACCGCGAATGGAAAATGCTGCTGCTCCACAACAGGTGCCTTATATAGAACTAACATGATGCAAGTGGATTTTCTTTCTGTGGTCGCGACAGTGTGGTCAGTTTCTTGGTTTTCTTGGTTTTCGTCGGTATGTAAGATGCATGAGTGACAGTGACAAGTGCGACGGGCAAAAATAATACAACTGATGTTTATCATTCATTGTACGCGAGTAATATTCCACGTCAAATCGGATTTTAAAACATATCATGAAATTAATGGTTACTTCACCATATTATAATCAAAATCACACAACGCATCAAAATACAAAAGTCATATATGTGCATATTTTAAATAATATATGAATAATTTTAAATAAATTAAAATACATTACATAAGATGCTAAGATCTGTAAAATATCAACAGGTTTCTAATAGCATATTAATGAGAAGTTCTACATTAATATGTCAACACGCGAGTCTGATCTTTACTCTAATTTTTCAAAAATTGCGGACAATATGTTGCTGAAAGACTTCCACATTAAGAATAGATTTTTCGTTATTGTTTATACTATTGTTGATAAATCACCTACTCATGTGAATTTTTTTTTTCGCGTTTTGTGTTCTTCTATAAAAATTACAGTATTAAGTTTACAACAGTTTAGTCATTGAAACTGTTGAATATAAGATCGAATGCGAAGAAATTCTGCACATCCGCCATATCTCTCGTTATTGTTAATTTACCATCAGACGCGTTGTGCATTCGTATACGGTGCTTTTCTTACATTTTTTGCTTTTAGGAATTTCCGGCAGTCTTCTACGTCTGCGCTCGGTGCCGCCGCTTCCGGGTCGATTCGACGGCACGTGCTCCGGCGTAGGCCAGGAGCTCAAACTGGAACACGAATCGCCGACATCGCTGACGACACTATCCCGGCCGTCGTTACCGGATACGGTAGTACCACCCCCGCCCGGTCCTGGTCCGCCACCGCCTACCGATCGACCCCTGCTGCTCAGTCCACCGAACAAGCTAATGTCATCCAAGGCAATCGTATAGTGAGCTAAACTATCATTTTTCATGCTGCCTATTTTAATTCTTCGCGAAGATCTAAGTAAAATATAACAATAAAACATAATAATAAAAGAAATAAGACCGTTGATATACATTCAATAAAAAAGTTGATTCTTATTCTTCGTCGAGATTGTGAGGAGATTTATCTCGTCGCGCAACACGCGAGACTACGTCAGTCGAGAGTTCATAATTGCGAATTGACTGAATTTTGATGACCAAGTTAAGAGAAAAAATAATATAAAATATAAATACGTTATCTTGGCATTACAGAGTTTCTTTCGTGTATTTAATTATTCTATTTTATAAGTAACAGACAAGTGAATTTAATGATCAAATGAAAATTAAATTGTTCACTGCGAAAGAAATAAACAACATATATTCTAACCATAAAATTCGGTTAGTGTCACACAAATCATCGCATAGAAATTATATCTACGCAATGTGCAATCTAAATTCCTTGTCATATAACAATATATTATTCACGTTAATAAAGAGTATAATAAAAAAATCTAAATTCTCTTGATATTTAATTACTATGCAAATAAAGGAATCATAAAAGGTTATTGACGCAATGGTAGATATAGAACAGAGATGCGAAAACCCACTTAGAACCCTCGGGAAACATTAAGAGTCCAGAAAGTGCTATATATTCCTGCAGCGCATCGACCATCGTCCGCATGCATCACAGTTTCCAACCGCCGCGGTGGGCGACACTTGATTAATAATTACGAGCGTTGCTGCACACCGCGAACTCTTTCCGAAAGTTTCAGTTATTTTTAACAAGGTCAGACCGACGAGATTACGGCGTTACTGTAGATTACTATGCGATGATGCGCATACGTCACCTGTACCTACGTGTATGTGAGTGATACCGTCGCGAATTAAAGTATGTACAATTGCATCTGAAAACGTAGCATAAGCGAGACGTGGGATAAATTGTAATAGCCACAACACAACAGAATTTCCGAGCTTGTCGCAACAATATTTTGTGGAAGGGATTCGTATCGTCGAGAATGTAATCCCGTTTTTTCTTGGCGAGAACTGAAATTATCACAGATATTCTATCCCTTATCTTAACAAATCTGTACTCATTCCTTTATCTCCCGCAAGATCGCTTTAAATCCCTTAATATGTTTTTTGCTCTCCCTCTGTCTCGAATTCTTATTATTTTCTATCATAATTCAACGTTCAAAGTGTTACAAGTTTTATCCAAGTTAGTGCCAGTTAAAAGTGAAACTCTTCGCCAATCTCTTCTTCGTTAAAAATTATTCAAAAAAAATGTTAAAAGCGTACAAAGACAATTAGTAACAAATAAGCACAACACTTACGACGTTACCAACCTAAAATCGCTGTCAGCTATGATCGAGCAATGATGATTTAGCTCCTCGCTATCATCGGGGGTGGTGTGCCCGCTTTGGTTGTCGTGCCGATGGATGACGACGACTTCCTCGTCCTCGGAGTCGCCGGTGACGACGTCGCAGGATCTGCCGACCTCTCCGTCGCTCCCTTGCGAAGACGTCGGCGAATCATCGATCATCACATCGTGTACGAGCCTGGCATCCAAATGATTAAAATACGCAAAGATTACGCGCATGAAAATCACGATCAAAACGATGCACAAATGCTATATATGAAATCAAAAATTAATGAGCTGTATCTGACAGCGTTCTCTAATTAAAGGTAAAAATATGATAATCGATAATAATTAATTTATTCTTCGAAAGTAGCGTGCAATTATCGCACGTCGTGGTGTTTGGGGCCTTCTTTTTAATTTTTAATATGTAGAAAATAATAATAAATCAAAATCTAAAAAGATTTTTGCCATTAATTCTATTTTATATGTTGTGACTATCTTTATGTCATTATTTTTTAATAATGCCCAAAAGTCACAACATATAAAATAGAATTGATGGCGATACTTCGTCGTCTGCCGATAAAAATAAAAGTACAAAGTTATTTATCAGAATTAAGAGTGAAAAAAAATTACTCTTTGGTCTTGTGCTTTTTTATTTTTGTCTATTATATTGCGCCATTTATCGCATAAGTAAATATAAATGCACGAATAATTCTTAGTAATTAATTCATTGTTAATAAAAAGTGAAAATTGCAAGTGACATATGTACCTCCTGTTTACACAACAATCAAGATCCCGTTTGTAAAAGAATAGTTCGAGAGCGTTGTAATGTCGAAGCTCTCGTGAGAAGTACGTCTGCTCTTTCACTCTTCAGATAAAAGAGAATGCTTGAGCCACAATCGCCGACAAATATCTCGCGTCCAGTTGCACATTGATTTTATGAATCATAAAAGTGGCATTTAAACAGATTTGACGAAAATGTGAATGTTAATTGAGAGGAAAGCCCATTAATTTCACACACGTTGCTTCGAAATGCGAGCAAACTAGGAAATTAGATCGGAAATAATTGCAGCCGCGAGACTGTTGCGTATCGATCTTGCTTTATTTTTACAGAATCAGCTGCGGGCAGTGACACGTCTGTGATTCAATATAAATGTATCTGCAGTATAATCTCGCACGATTTGGTGAAAAACATAATAAAAATTCTATACAAAATGTCGATCATGTAGAAAGATTATATTCCAGTTACCAATTATATCTCTATATTTTTTGAAATGACAGAAAAATGACACATGCTTTTCTGCTTACGTGTATTATTTATGTTATATAAATTTCCTCTTTCCGAGATCAAAATATATATCTTCATTAACCGAATCTCTCGTGCTTGAAATGCAATTGAATACGTAACTAATACACAAACGTTACGTGCCCTGCGTTACGTTTATGAGGTGATGAGGTCAATTGCTATACGCAAAGTTATGCAATTACATCTCACGCCGGTCTCAACACTACAATATATTAACCGTCTAAGCAGGATCATCGGTTATTTGCGGTAACATGTACGTATGCATCAACGAAAGCCGTAGATCACATCCGTCAAAATTGTCTATACGCGCGTCGCGTTGCAGTCTCATGTCGCATTCGTATCCTTGTGTCACTTATGCTCCAGGATCAATAATTTTAAAGGCACGATGCTGAAGGGGCATTCTTGGCGATTTCTCCTTGGTGGCTTTCAGTCTGGTAGTGCATCGAAGTGTATCCGCGAATGCGACATTTTATACTGTGACATTTTATAAGTCCCTTGAATGTTGTACATATCAGAGGGATATGTGCATTTGGGAACAACGTATAATAATGTCATAATATTTTATCATTGTATAAAATGGAAACAAATGATCAGATAGTATAACAATGCTCTCGTACAACTTCACTTTTTCAAGTCTATAAATGCCATACAATCTTATCTAATTGTAAGAAGATTTTAAACTGCTATATTTTAGAACTTGAATAAAAATTTTTTATGATACAGAAATAACTTTGCCATTAAATTGTCGCATTAAATTACTCAGTGATGTGGGAAATTTCTGTCAAAATGACTCATCCTCAGACGGCATCCCTACTTCTTGAACTATCAATTCCGGTTGAAGGTACTGTGTTATTGCTTATTAAAATAGTAAAGTATAATATAATTGTAATTGCATATTTTAAAGGGCCGCTGAATAAAATTTGTTAAATAAAATAACAAGGCCTTAAATGGATATACCTCAAGAAATTAAAATAATATTGGAGGATATATAATTTTTTAAAATCATAAATCACTAGTTGTCTGTATACAATATTAAACATATCACATATAAAATAAATAACATTTTAAGAATTCAGCGTGTATCTTTTGCAATTATTATCTATAATTGATACGATAGATGACGGCTCATTAAATGAAGAGTCAGATTATTTATAATCTCGCCAGTTTTGTAAAATTATTTGGGATAACGTGTCATGTACAAATATTTCTCATACACTCCCCCCAGTCCCGTTTACCAATTTTCAACTCCCTCAACGTGGTCTACTATCTACAACCTACATTATCTATCATTTGCACAATCTGCACATATCACCAAGTCTACTCGACAACGATGTATGACCCGCGATACATTTTTACGGCTTCTAATGTGTTCCTGGACCGATCCCCACGCCTCGTGCTCCCAGTTTCCCATCTAAATTATCTCCTCCCTTTGATTCCTGACCGCCTCTCTCGCCACGACCTATGTGTGTCACCGTCGCGGTCCTCGTTGCATCGTATGTCGTATCATCTGTTCCGAAGGCAAAAATCCGCTGTGTAAAGCACTCACGTGTAGTTGGAGAGCGGTGCCTTCAGGTGTTGGGGCAGCCTCTCGAAGTAGTGCCGAAACTCCTCGAACTCGCTGTCGGCCATCGCCAACGACGTTCGCGAGGGCACGGGCGAGGTATACGGAACGGGGATCGGTCCCGAGAGCGGCCGTGACGGCCTGGAGAAGAGCTGCTTGTCACAACCCCCAGGAAACGATACGGGGTGAGATGTCGCTTACGTCGTCGTCGCCGACGTCGCTTCGACGTCGCCGCGCGAGCCCGACGCAACCCCTATTGATTCCTGCGTGGCGAACGTCGCGCGCCTGCTCGTTCGCGAGGGTGGACGGGGGTTGGTTCTCGACCGGAACGAGAGAGAGGGGGGGAGAAAAAGAGAAAGAGAGAAAATTAGAGGGTGAACGTTTGGCTACGTATTCTCGTCTCGCATTTACTGCTAAATGCAGCCAATAACATCGGGTGATTTTAACATTAGGCAAATAAAAGCTAGAATCCAGTGGTTGCTAAATGAAAGCTGCGGTAAATACTAGTCTTAGTTTTCTATCCGCCTAAATTCTTCCGAAAGACTCAATCGCTCTCAATTGCTATGTTTGAGTTGAGATAATTGTTTACGATACGAATTCAATCAATAGCCGGTGCGCTATTTTCGAAACAGGAATTTGATTGCGAAACGATATGAGTTTAATGCGATAAAATAATTCTTTCCTTGCTAAATTTTTTTCAAACGCTTACAAAAAACACTGTATAATAGAAAAACTATGGAGTAACACCATAAACTACATGTATGCGCTCCGAGAAAATGTGGGCCAGGTCTCTGCCCGAACATTTGTGGATCTAGCGCGCCGCCGGTCGATGTACATTGCGCAATGAAACATTTATCAGCGGGGCACATAAACTCTAGAGGAGTTTACACTCGTATCTCCCGGAGTGGCTTAGAATTCGCAGCCGAGCCGCAACATAAAAATTCCGGGAAAGGCGGCTAAATATTTTACAGCCATCTCGCTATCGATGTTTTTCGCTCGTACACTCGTGCTGTAACAATAAAGATTTGCCTATATTCCGATGATTCGTCGAAAATTTTGCAACTTGCGCCACTTCGTCATATAACACACATATAAAAGTATAATAAAGCAAGTAGGTATCGTAAACGCAGCGTTTTTTTCATGCATTAAAATCGATTTCTTCGAGGCTTCGATCAACATGAATCTCGTCAATCGATTCTCCATCTCGTTCCAAAGCTCTCTAGAATTAATAATCTTAGAAGGCTTTAAATGATTAAAAATCAATAATTAAGTGAAAAGGCCACAGGGCCGTAACAAAGCATTATTATCGTAATCTTTAAGTAAAAAATTGACAGCTTGGCATACGTTTCAGCCTGACATTAAGCCATCCTCAGTGTAAACTTGTTATACGGCTTTCTGCCCTTTTCATTTAATCACTGATCTTTAGAATTAGTACGAAGTAATGAAGCTACCAAACGATTGGAATTAAGTGTGACTTGGATAAAATCGATGATTAAAAATATAACAATTTTTACTTTAAGACGTAGAGCTTCATAACAATATTTTATGGGCAATTTTAAGTCATTGTAACAACATTACGATAGCGATAACTTCCTACTGGCGTGTCGCCAAAATTAAATTGCGCCACGATTACATTTTGCGAATGTCTCTGCGCGACGTCGCCAGCTATACGAAGAAAATTTCTCATTCTACAATCTCTTACAACTGTTTTTCTCACATCCACCCCCGATTTCACCGATCGCCAGTTTCATTCGTGCTGAGAGGCTGCTCGGAAAGGATCTTCCTGTTTGCTGTTCGATGAATAGTCATTATCCTCTCCGTCGCGAAGACTTTCTGCGCTCTTGGTCGTCTCGATCGATTAAAAATTTTCAGCCGATTTTCTCGAGGCCACTCAGAAAGCTTTGAGGAAGAATGCGTCTCGCGAAAGTGAAGCAACAGGCTATCGACGTCTATCGACGTCAGAAGGCATCAGTGACACGAAAACGTAATAAAACGTATAGCTAAAAATAGACAGCGCATTAAAAAGTATTCAGATTATAGAATAAAAATATAACATGAAAGTATAACACAGATTGTACAGCAAAAGAATAAAAAACGCAATCGTACGCGGAATAGTGGAATTTATAAAACAATAATTTTGACGCGAATATAACTATATGTACTGTACTTTTTAATAAATAATCACCATTTTATGCGATACGTAACCCGATCGTTCGATTATAAATATTGAAAAGAAGAGATCGATATGTCGGGAATGTAAATATGATTTGAGACTGCATCAATTAAATATGTTTTTATTACACGACGGGGGGAGGGGGGGCAACTTCGTTAGTGTAATCTCAAGGAAAAAACTCAGACAATACAAAGAAATCGACGGTATTGACTGTGTCTGACCTAGTGGCCTTTGCAGCCGCGGATAGAAGACAGTGGCTAAATTCGTGCTACCCGGCATATCCCATTAAAACTTCCCCGTTTGATTCTAAAGTCGACATATCGCCTCTTGCCGTCGACATATCGTTGCTGGTAACTGCGCCATGCCCTTTCGACTTCGCCGCCGTATCGCGGCGACAAAGGATGTCTTTCATGTCACCGGCAATAATATACCGGCATACGAAATTTAAGGGTGAATTTAGCGATGCGAGTGACGTAAGATTGCGTTATGGACACGGACTGATCTCCTCGCAGTTTCACGTGGACCGTGGATCTCTTCAGCATCTTTTAAATGCTGGCAGCGTTGTGTCGGGATCGATAAATTTTACAGCACATTCGGCAATGGGGTTAACGAAAAAATCGGCAGTGAGAATTAAATTGATTAAATAATAAATAGTTATATAGTGTTGAGAACGCTCGCGGAGAGGTACCCTCTTTGGAACTATCTGTCTATGAGAACGCGTTCCGATAAGGGAGCATCCCCGGTCCGAGGATCGAACGATACTCTCAATCTCACTGAATGCCGAGCGAAACACTCGGTATAATTTACCGAGGGTGGAACTGCGTTGCGGCAGCTGATAGTGGTAAGTGATAGACCACTCGTAATGTGCTGCATCTACTTTCCTCGCGAGTGGGAGTACCCCTCGGGTGTTCGAGCTTTTATTAAACAGTTTCTTTGTTTCGGAGCAGAATCCGAAGAACGAGAAATCGCCGTCGCCTCGTTGAAGAAGCTTCCTCCCCCGTCTCCCGTATAGGAAGTCGTCCTACCAACTGACCGCTTCTTCGCTTTGACGCTTTTGATATTGCGATTTTTTAAATTGCAACATGTACAATTTTATACGTGAACTATGCATCTTTTAATGATAAAAACGTTACTGAAATTCCGTAATAATTTCTATAAAATATTATAAATTTAGGAAGAAAATCTCGTCAATATATTATATTCATACTAAAATCTCTATACATATATCTATAATATTCAGAAAAAGCTTTGAAATATGACTTTTATAGTGTAAGCATAATTAAGTATCTTATATAAAAATAATTTTAAAATAAGTACTTGCTTTGGCAGTACATATACTAATTTCAAGATAAATGAATAATTTGTAATTAGATATATATACAATTCTGTGTATATACGTAATTACATTGTTAATAGCGACAACGTTATTTAAAATAGATGAAATCCAAAATAATTATATTTTATATAAATATTAATAATTATAATTATTTTAATCAATAATTTTATTTTCTAGTGTTAAATCTTTTTTCCGCGTCAATTCAATGAATGTCTTATCCTTTTCGGTCTCTTTAAGCAAAACAAAATAAAAGAGACTCCTTAGGTAGAAATTTATTGCAAAAATAAAAGTGTCGCACCTCGTTTATTGGAAACTTTGCAATTCTTGGGCGCGCTTCTCATTACCGGTGCTCGCATCATCCGCCCCGTGGGCTCCAGTGACGTCACTTACGAGGAATACATTCGAGAACCGGCACTTGCCGCTAAACTGGGGGAGGGAGGGGGGGTGAGCCAACACTTGTCTTCAACCCCATGAGAAATTTTATCCGACCAATGGGAATCGCTGGTGCCGCTGTGCGCCGCCCAGGCGAGATCGTCATTGAGAAGGACGAGCGCAGACGGGGGGACCGAGGTCTTAAGAGGACCTTAAGGATGGTACCGGCACACTGTTGCTCGTCTCCTTAAAGACAGCGAACCGTCAATCAGTCGCGAAACCGTCTGTCGCGTCGTGCAAAATATTAAAAGAGATAAATCTCGTTGATAAACGGAATTACCGACAAAAAAAAGAACTCCTCGTTGATTCGCGAATTCGTTTGTCGCAAAAGTCATTATGAGTGGGTCGGGGAAGAGTCTTCTCGGGGTGTGGCTGTACAGGAGAGGCGAGAGTTGGGCCGTCAAAGAAGGAAGTCCGCTACACAAATCGCGCGACGTATGTTGCCGCGACGATGTATGTTAACGACTCGATGATTTTAGTTAAAGTCACAAACATTACGATAAATAAAATCGCGTACAAGAATAATTTAAAAATTATTTTTTTTTAGCAATTAATCTTAGAATACGTGGTCTTTGAATATGATTAGAATGTTCTCTTATTTTTAGAGCAAACTGTATACTTATATATAGTAAAAATAAATGTAATATTAATTAATCTTGTAGAAGCTTTAATTCGTTTATAATTGTATTTATAATTATAAATATCCAGTCAACACCAAACATTAATATTATAATTTCGCACAATAATGTAAAAATCATATAACAACATGTGTTGTGATGTGCTCTGTGTTGACTAGGTATTAACTTCAAAAACATACTTTTCTATCTTCAAATTATCGATATTTCTTAATTCTTTCGTATTAATCATTATAATTCAATTGGATTTAATCAAAATTTTGAATTTTATAAAAGTGTAGAATTGAGTTTATATATGAATAGACATAAAGGTAGAGACGAGCGACTTATTAAACAGACATGGTCTCTCGTTCATTCAGATCCCCGAGAGTGAGAATAATCCGACTAGTGGCAACAAGAATTCCGTGATATTTTCCTTGAAGAATCAGGTCGGTGGCTTAGCACGAGCACTTCAAGTGTTTCAGGTACGTTTTGTATTTCCCGTTTTCGGTATGCTTACGTTAAAATTACGTTACATCCTCTTTAAATTTTTTACACGTTATTTAAAAAATCTGACCGAGCGAGCGAAATCAGAAATCCGGCAATAAAATAAAAAAAAAATAAAAAATAATGCTGCAAAGCAAAGTTCTCTAAAAATTTTTTGCTCGTACATGTAAACGAGGATGATTGCTTTCTGGGAATTACAATTACTAATACGGGAACCTCGCGAGGTTCCTAAGACAAACCTTTCCAAGCTCTCCATTAATATGAGGTAGATTATAAATTTGCGACAATCGGTGCAATGAAATAGAGTCGTTTTTGAAATTCCAAGTGATAAATATACCGCATAGATATGAGAATCACACACATAGTGTGTGCTTATAGAAGCACGGTTCGAAAATTTATTGAGGAGAATCTTTCTTCGTCGCGCGAAGGATTTAGGCATAAATGTCGTGCACATCGAATCGAGGAAGTCGCTGCGCCGCGGCTCCGAGTACGATATCATGGTGGATGTCGAGTGCGACTCGAAGAGGATGGAGCAATTGATGAAGATGCTGAGCCGCGAAGTGGCGGCTATCAATCTCGCCCATTACGAGCAAATCGGAAGTATACCACGCGCGCCTTCTCTTTCGACCGCGACGAGCTTCGGTGAGTACCCCCCAGTACACGTGCACGGTAACGAATATCGATAGAATAAATTTTTCATCGTAACGAAATAGGGTTAAATGCAATTCCAATACCCGTGTGCCGTTGTAAATGTGTATTGCACAACTTGGCGTAATTAAATTTCGATACGATAAAATGCAGTTTTGATCAGAAGAACGCTTTCAATCTTCATAAATTAAGAGCTACAGTTTCCAATTTTAAATAAAAACACTAATAATTTATAATTATATAGTAATATATAATTTTTATTCATTTGTTGTTCAATTTAAGTAAAACACTTAACAATTTAATAATAATAATTTAACAATTTGTTAAATAGTTTCATTGTCGCATTCAGTTATATTTATAGTTCGCTGAAACTGAGAGAATTTTTTTTTTTGTTTCAAATTCTCGTTTATTTTAAAGCTTATAAACTTAAGTATTTGGTCATACGATCTCTTTGTTCGCGAAAGAGATATTGAATTTCTTTACGTGCGTCGCTCAGTTTATTATCGCTACCTCAAAGTGTTCCATCCTTTTAGCAAAGGCTAAAATTGCAAGTCCGATAGAATTTGTATCAAGGTTTTATCGCGGGGCTCGTCGTTTTATTACCTTTGTCTCAAGACTTTCGGAATTAATGGAATATCTTATAAACAACACGCAATGGATTTAAAGATTTTAGCGAGGTAGACATGCCCTGGTTCCCGCGGAAGATATCGGACCTCGATCGGGCGCAAAAAGTTCTCATGTACGGATCGGAATTGGACGCGGATCATCCCGTAAGTTTACGGCATAATTTCGTGCATGTTATTGCAATTACGCCTTCTCGTACTCGACCGCGTGCTTTAACAAAACTATTTGACAATTGTAGGGTTTCAAGGATACCGTGTATCGTAAACGCCGCGAGGAGTTCGCTGATATTGCTTATAATTACAGGCAGTAAGTAAAGCGAAAGAATTTACCCGCGAGAGAGTTTTTTTTTTGTTTTTATTAACAAGCAACGTGATGTTTTAGTGGTCAACCGATACCGAGAGTGCAGTACACGCCGGATGAGATCAGAACTTGGTACGTTCTTTTTTTAAACTTTTTTATAACATTATTGCAACATTCGCAATATTTTTTTCGTAAAAAAGGAAGAATATCACGTGGAAAAAAAATCCAAAATTCTCAAAAACCGAATCTGTAACATTCTTCAAAGTAGGAAAGACTAACAGAAGAATTCACAAATAAGCACCGCGATCATGTTATAAAAATCATTCATGTATCGCAAGTCACGAACCAACTGATATTCTCTTTCGAGACACGGCATACAACTTTTTCTCATTAAACTACGGACAGAACTACGAACGTGCCTCCGTATACATGAAGGCAATTGGAACGGATAGAAGAATCATTTCTGTTTCTCGATGCTTAAGCTATACATTCGCTCGGTGTTTCCGATGCGAGGACTCCCAGCTTTCGAAACCGATTCGAAACGAGAAAGTCAGTTTGCCCTCCTTCTCCTCCTCTCTCTCTCTCTCTCTATCTATCTATCTATCTATTTATCTATCTATCTCTCTCTTCCTCGTTCTATGTGTCTCTTTGTAAGGCACGAGTAAGATTGGCAGACGCTGAATGCACCCTTAATTGCATCAATTTGATTTATCCTCGGCGTAGGAAGAGTTCGAGGAGAGACTCGGCTAATGCAATCTCTCTAACTTAAATGCAACGATGCATGAGGCAAACATTGCCGCTTCAACAAACTTAATCAAAACGAGAGCTCTTTGGTAAAAGCCAAACACGAATTCGAATAATTTAATGACCATCGTCAATTCGTCATTTAACAATGCTTTATTAAACATCGTCCAAAAAAGATATACAATATATCGAAATATAGCAGAGATTAAATACATTTTTAACACGTAATGCAAAAACGTTTCCAAAATATAAAAAGATTGTAAAATATAACAAAATAGCAATTTTGTGTCTTAGGGGAACCGTTTTCCGCGAACTGCATCACCTTTATCAAAAATATGCGTGCAAGGAATATCTGGAAAATTGGCCGAAGCTGGTCAAGTATTGTGGATACAGGTACATCTAACAGATATTTATATGTAACACAAAATTTGTCCAAACTTTTGCTTAAAAAGTAAACATTTATTGATGTGCAAAGAGTGCACGTAAAAATATAATATTTATATTAAACATAATTTCTGAAGTAAAAAAGCAAATAAAAAGAACTATCAATTTGCAAAAATAGCATAAAATATATCATATTTACATTTTCTTTTAGAGAAGACAATATACCACAACTGCAGGATATAAACGTTTTCCTGAAGCGTAAGTAAGACTGTCACGTAGTTAATCTGTCATTTCGCGGAAGTACTGGTAGCATGTTTAAACGGAATATATTTCACAGGAACGACCGGATTTCAACTTCGCCCAGTCGCGGGATATCTGACACCGCGGGATTTCCTCTCCGGCCTCGCTTTCCGAGTGTTTCACTGCACGCAGTATATTCGACACTCTTCCGATCCATTTTACACGCCGGAGCCGTAAGCCCCGTTCTCTGTAAAAGCGCGAACAAAATACATTGTAAACCGTGAAACGGATATCGATGATGAAATAAAACTTCTAGCTGAACTGTTCTTTAACTACCTCGCTATGCTGTCGGCGTATGTTTTAAAATAGTTGCAATATCTCGCAATTTTGCAGAGATTGCTGTCACGAATTGCTGGGCCACATGCCGCTGCTCGCGAACCCAAGCTTCGCGCAATTCTCTCAAGAACTCGGTCTGGCTTCTCTCGGCGCGTCGGACGAAGATATAGACAAACTGGCGACCGTAAGTCTTCGAACGTAGGAGAATATACTTCTTTCCTCTTTCGCACGCACGACTTCTGATGTCTTTCCAGCTGTACTTCTTCACGGTGGAGTTCGGTCTGTGCAAGCAAGACGGTATGCTGCGCGTTTACGGGGCCGGTCTGCTGTCGTCGGTGGCGGAACTGCGACACGCGGTCACCACCCCCGAGAAGACCATGAGATTCGAACCGGACGTCACTTGCAAGCAGGAATGCATCATCACCGCGTTCCAAAATGCGTATTATTACACGGACAGCATAGAGGAGGCAAAGGAGAAAATGCGGTAATTAGCTTCTTCTCTTGAATTTAACCCGAGAACGGGCACCTTGTTTTTTTTGCATAAACGGTCACCTGGGGCCATTTTTACACGCCAATTAAAAGTCATTGTTATTAATTACGTATATTGCATATTTTGGATTGTTCTATAATTTATCAGTATTTGAGTACAATATGTATATAGATTTACTCAACATTTTCCGAGAAAAGTAAGAAGAAACCAAAAAATATTTAAAAAACGAAAGAAGCACATTAAAATTACTGTGACGTGAGCTCCATTTTTCCGACACTGGGGTGTTTAAGTAGCCCAAGGTGTCCATTCTCGGGTTAAAAAAGAGTAAACGTCGTCGCTGTTTGTATCTGTTGTTGCTACTATGTCATCGTTGTTATATTGCCGCTTGTGTTCTCCAGCGCGTTCGCTAATCAGATTCAACGACCCTTCGGGATACGCTACAACCCGTACACTCAGTCAGTGGAGGTGCTTACGGACGCCCAAAAGATCACGGCGGTGGTCACCGAGCTGCGGGGCGATCTTTGCATAGTATCGAACGCCCTGAAAAAGATCCATGAGCAGGACGACACCGTCGACGTCGAAAGAATAACGAGCCTGCTGACGCACGGCATCGACTTGCCGCAGGACAGCGGCAACTCGTCCTCGGACAGCGACGATAGTCCCAACGCCGAGGAGACTCGTCCTCGGGAAGATCAGCAATTGCGTCACGACGATGAAGATGCCATCAATGTAAAAAATTAAATGGCATCATTCTTGATATCGCAGACTCATTAAATCCTAGAAACGCTTAAAAGGACCGGCGTAAAGCTTTAGAAATGGATTCTCTGACGAAATCAACAGAAATGCAAAAATCTCTTTGGTGTCTTACATGAAGATGTCGTAGAATTATAGACATAAAAAGTAAGCTAAAGATAATTATTTTGAGAAGAAAACTCAAAATATTAAAAATATATTAAAATATTAAAATACGCGTAAAATAGGCGGATTAAAAAGAAGAATTATCTTTATTTATTTCCTGCTCGCCTATTCATAAATAAGTATATCGATAATAATCCGAAGATTCAAATATATAAAAGAAAATAAGAGACATCAATATACTAGTCATCTCATTTTAAAATATATTATAGCGTGAATAGTTAGACTAGAATGTAATTGTATGCATATGAAATGTAATCTTTTGAGCAAGGATTTCTTTTTAAAAAGCAGAAGAGAAATTTTACGAATTGAGTTTTCAGCTTTCGGTCATTTCATCCCTGGCAAAAATAAAAATCGGAACGTAAATCAAATGTAAAGGGAAAATGACAAAAGCGTAAACGAAACTTCTCTCTCTCTCTCTCTAGGAAGCGTCAATTGAAACGCTATATATTTAAAAAAAGTGTTTTAAAAAGTAAACGACTCTTTTACGTTTTGCTGTTCCAATTTATGCTTTCTAAAAGTTCCATTTACGCTTCTGGTCACTCTGCCCTTACATTCGACTTCAGCTCTGATATTTATCTTCGCTCAGCGATGATATTATACCTACATTCAACATTTTTTCGACTATAACTTTTAAATCCTTCGATATAACATATACGCTCCTGATTCTGTTAAATGTATAAATAAGATGTTATGTAGAATGTATTATATTATGTAGAATGTATAGTTATTGAGATGTGTCGTAATGGGATTAAAAAATATATGCAAAACTATGATATAGATCCAATCTCTTGCTGACAACTCTTGCTCCATGCATCCACGTCATTTCTTAAATTTTATTAATTTTCCGCTTTAGAAACAATTATGTAAATTATAATAATTATATAAATAATTTTGGTTTAAATATATCTAATCAAAGAAACGTATAGGCAGTTTGAAGGCATTGAAGCCCTAGGAAATTCATGTAAGTAAAGCATGGCAATTACGGTGTTACATTGCACTTTGTGACATGTAAATTCTAAAATACTATATATAAGATATATACATATAATTAAAAAATAATTATACTATGTCATTATATTATAGGTTTCCGAAAAAAAAAGAAAATATTCAGGAGATGTAGATAAAAGCAGCAGGACTAGAAAACGTCCCTACTAAAAACAGCGTCTTATGCAGAATGTTTTTATTATCCTACCGGCCAAATTTATCTGCGACGCCCGTCACGGCCGCTAGATTGGTATGCACGGCATGCCTATCCGGCACAAACCTATCACTGATAATGGATCAGTTAAAGTAAGAAAGCCGCCTGTGTTAGTTGCAGTTTTTACAATCCCCGTGTTGCTTAAATCAAACATAAGATAAGACGAATAGTCTATTTCATGCTTATCCCCTTCTCTTATTGGATTATGCTTGTTGAACTAGAAATATTTCTTTAACACAAATTTTGATAACTCACAACTAGTTATACTGTGTATATTTACATTTTTATTTATTTATTAAAAGATAAATAAGTATTATTATAATCTTTTTTTTTACACTCTTTACCTATAATTTAATTTTTAAATATCAAAAGATATTTAAAATGTCAATAAAGAGTCATTAGTAATTGTTTATACATATGTCAAATATATATTTTTCATAATATAAACTCTTAATATCTCTCCATCTTCGGTAACTAAACGAGCCTGAAATGTTCGATTGTAATAGTGAGTACTGATGAGAAATTTTATTTTTATACTGAACATGAAATTTACTTTTGCCGGGTGCAAGTAAGATAATACCAATCTGTGATATCCTTTTTTCGTACACGAATGCAGCAAGAGACTTGAATTAAAAAATTATGATATCTTATATATTGTCTATATATTTATCAAGTATGTATATGGTCGTAGAAAAATACCGAATAATTAATAAAACAATTTATAAATTTTATTTCATGCGAAAAGTAGCAGATGATGATGTCGGAATTTCCTCTGATCTGAAAAGTTGCACATCTATTTAAAAAGGCGTAATTTATTATTTGATTACTTCTCAGATAGCACAGTTGAACTTTATGAATTCATAAAGATCAGATTCAGATCTTTTTGAATTCATAAAGATCAGCTGTGCTATCTGGGTTGCCATTAATTAATTATTGTAATCGGTGTAAACTATATAATAATATAATAATATTATAATATTATATTATAATATTTGTGAAATTGGCCAGACTCTTTACTTGAGGGTCTCTAATAAATAGCTGAACTTTCATATATTATATATGTAGTGAACGTGAACGAACCGATCCCTTACATAAGTAAGATTAAAATTTCTTCTTTTTCTACTCTTTTTACGTATATATATATATATGTCATTGTCTGGTGCAGAATAATTGCAGAATAATAGACGAACTTAGCTGCACTAGTTCAGAGTTTATCTCTTTTACTCCACATTGGAAGGAAAAAGATAAACTCTGAACTCTGAACTGATGCAGCCAGTTCAGCAATACCAAACATCCAATATCGGAACGCAACCAGTGGCACAGACTTCTATACAATTAGAAGTTTGTGGTCTGTGGCCTGTGCTGATGCGCATGATTGCATATGGCTGCGCAAGAGGAGGTTAGTTAATCCTGCTTTATGAAAAACAACTTGTGGCGATCGTGAACCTGGTGTGCGAGACGATGTGATCAATCACCGGAGGATCTTGGCGAAGAACAACGATAATTTCTCGGAGACATGCACTCGATAAAGGTACGCCTGTGAACCGATCAGCTAAGTAGCCACGGCTTCTAATCGGTCTCGATTATGTAGCTGCCGTTACATGGACAACGCATAACGGACTAACGGATATCGTTCTGAGGTTAAAATCCTAGCTGAATATGGCGCAAATACAGACGTCGACGGTGGACGGGCTGCCGAAGCACTTCGTCAACGCGATGCGCACGCTGTTCGACATAATGGACGATCAGAATACCGGTTTCGTCAAGTTCGTCGATATCGAGGGCCGATGGCAGGACGACGGCACGCAGGGCCTGCCCAAGGGTGTGCTGGATAGCCTGAAGAAGGTCACGCCACCGAACGGAATGCTGTCGTTCGAGAGATTCTGCGCCGGTCTCAAGATCTGTTTGCTGCAGATACAGGCGGAGGTGGACGCGAAGAAGCACGACAGCCAGCCCAACAGGCCGCCCTCCGCGCCGATACTCATTCCCGATAGTCAGAACAAGGCGGTTTGGACCTCGCCCAACACCGCCGCTATAAGACCCAACAACGCCATATCCCAGCAACGTACCCTCAGTATGCCGCAGCTGCTGGCCAATCGCAAGGACGTGAACGCGCAGCTGGAGCTGATGGACGGGAGGAACATCGGCGAGCCGAAGATCAACAAGGTGTACGGCCCGCCGAAACCGCCGCGGACCGGCGCCGCGTTGGAAGGCAGAACGATGGGCCTGGAACGTAATTTTGACAAATCTGAGATTAGGACGGCACTGCAAAACTGGCAGATGGGTCTCATGATGAGCGACGAGAAGGAGAAGCGTCAGCTGCAGGCGGTAAATTACAGGCCGGACCCCAGGACGCTGTTGAGACCGGCCAGAGTGCTGGGCGATGGCAAAGCAGTTGATATACAGAGTAATCAACTCGGTCTTCAAGCCAAGAAACCATTGAATCGCCGCAGAGAGCCCAGGCGGCACACGTTGCAGAATGGTATTGATTACAATATGGTAAAGATGTTCTCCTCTAGGACTCCCGACTAACCCTTGGTGATTGGTTCTGGGTATGCACTAACTGAGTATTAACGGCGATACATATCTCTTAAGAATGAAAGACATGTGTCTCCCATAACTTTAATTAGTTTTTAATTAACATAAATCTCATTCGTGTATAATAGGCGACACAACTCATTATTCTTTTTGGACATTCCAAAATATTTTCATAATACATAACGCTTTCAGATGAAAAGGATGAAGCAGATTGAGCAGGAGAAGGATGTGTTACTTCAAGGTCTAGCTGCTGTTGATAAAGCTAGAGAATGGTACTTGAAGCAGATAGCAATCACTCAAGAGAAGATTAAGCATCTCGGACAAATGGGTTCCCATGTGGTATAGAAAAGATACTTTTCACCCTTTTAACGTTATGTGGAGCTCTGCACAAAATATGTACTGTTATATTTCACGTAGGAACAATGGACAGAGGCACAGCAAGAGCGCTTGGAACTGCAACGCGCGCGTGTTCTGGAAGTAAATCGGCATTTAGCTGCCTTGATAAGTAGCTGGGAACGCGGAGGACTTCCCCTTCATATGAATCTTGCGTTCCTGAGTGCTCCAACCTCGGCCCAGCTTCAGCAAGATATGTTGTCAAGGCTTAAACAACAAAATCACAGATTAACCGAGGTAATGAATAATAATAACGCATTATATAAAAGAAATGGTGAATAACTTAATTTAATCTATTTTTTTTTTTGGTGCGCCACCAAAACAGGAAGTTAGCAAAAAGAGCCAACGAATAGCGTTACTCGAGCAAGAAAAAGATAGTCTGGTTAGAGAATTATATAATAGACAGTCTGGTCTGGTGCAGTCCCGAAGAGCGACAATGATCCAGGAACAACACGATCAAACATTCATGTAAGGTACTAACATTCAAAATTAAGTATAACGAATAAAATCAACAATCCCTGATTTTATTTGAAAATATTCTTTTCAGAATATGAGGTTCCCAGGTTTTAGAGAATGTGCCACATAAGTGATAGAATTTGAGTTAAACTTTAAATAAAATAAAGAGTTAAAGAAACTAATGTGAAAAAAGTGGTTGATTAGCGCTTCCATGTTGTACAAATGTACTAATAATGCCGGACGTTCCAGTTGGAGTACTCTACAACAATAAATGAACAAAATCGTGTTTTAAACATTCCAAAATGTTTATAATGCCATGTAGAACACATTTTTAAAATATGAAATATTTGACATATTGCGTTAAAATAATTATCGCTGTCTTATTAATTTGATATTTTATATTAAGGATGTAAAATATTCATTAATAGAATATGCAATTAGATACAATTTATAGTAATAGGTGACTAAAATTGCCTTAACATCTCTGTAATCTGTTAAAAAAAACCCGTTTTAATAAATTATTTTAATTATGTAATAAATATTTCCTCTTGTTTAATATATGTAAATCTATTATAATTTTAAGTCGGTTAAAATTAATATGTATAATCTTATACATTATGCAGTATTATTTGTGATAAACGCATGATGCGGGTGTGCACTATTGACATATCGATCTTGATCTCATAGAATTTTTTATTAAATCTTAGTGCTTTGTTAAGAGCGATAAATTTTACGGGTCTGTCTCCATGACACACATTTCATCAATTTCCGGACTTAGAAGCCTGCCAGTGTCAAATGTTATCGAATTCTGAAAGGCGATAGCACATAATGATGATACGTCGTTATATCCGTTGGTTTAGATCTTGCTCAATAGAACTCATTGCTCATTATTACAGAAAAGCATTTCATGCATGACTCGAAAATTGAAGTAACTTCATAAATGATCAATACTTCTAATATTATTTGGGTTGTTCTATCATTGGAAGTCATTAGTGTAGTCGACAAATCATAATATATTTACCGATTTCGCTAATATTGCGAGATAAATAAAGAATCGTGTGGTCTCGTGTATTAGGTGTTACTGTTTTCGTCTTTTGTGTTTACAATACGAATATCTGCTCTAACAAAGGACAAAAGATTGAGCGTTACTAAAATTGATTACAATTATACATGAAGAATAAAGAAAATTAGAAAATCAATTGAATATAATTTCGAACATGCGTATATAAGAATTGCTTTTATTTCTTAAAAATAAAATAAATAGAAAGCGCTTTATTTCTTAAATCGATACACATTCCCTCAATAATATGCTATCTCATCTTAATTGCATTATTATTTTATCTGTGTCGGAAATTAATAAAAATATATCCAATTGACCTGCTAGATTATTCAATTTAATTGTCTGCGAAAAATGTCGATTTTTTCATCATGAGAGCTACCTTTTATCTCGCGTCCAAAAAGATCTATGAAGACAGTCTTTTTTTCATGACGAAAATAGACTCACTATGCTGCAAAGACTGATAATTTGGTATACATATAGTCGTACAGTGATAACGGATAAAAAGCTTAATTCGTGAAACTTTATCAGAAAATAAAAAAAACTGACATAAATCTTAAATTGCGTCAAGTTACAATAAAGACATTACGAATAGCAATATCTCGACATTGCATTTCAAAGATCATAAAATGTAAGCTTTTCACACTAGAAAATATTATGTAAAATATTATATATAAGAATTAAAGCTCCGTGTGTGTGTGTGTAAACATTCTTTAAACATTTCGACGTATGCGATTAAATTCTCTGCGCATCTCAAAAACGAAGTTTAAAATTTGCAAGAAACCTTTCATTCTTGTTAATAAATTGATTAACGTTGCAGAAAAGAAATGCATGATTTCGTGTCTCAGGCATTATTGCGGATGTCAGCGGATGTCGAGTTCTACCCCACGCATAAATTCTTCAGCGATTGGACGGCTTCTGCACAATCGTAACTAGTTTAGCGGTCCACGACAGTTAGCTGCCACTAGTCGGCGGATTCGGTCGACTCGGCCGCTGTATCGCTCCCGAACGGCACGGCGAGCGCTTCTCCCGTTGCGACGTCGACGAGAGAACGCGCGCGAGGAGAGAGACCGCACCGATCCCCTGTCCTGTGTGGAGTCTGTCGACCTTTGACATTGGGCCGGCGACAGAAGCCTACCAAGAAAACGCCGAGCGGTCGTCGATCTCTCCCCTTCGACCTCCCCTCTTGGATTATCGCCGTCCACGATATCTTTTGTGTGACTTTTTGACGTCTCTTGTCTCACCTCATCTGAGAACATCATGCTACCAAGATTGATGCTGTCGGTCGCTCTACTCCTTTTAACAATGGGTATGTTGTATTATAATATCGAGTTCCAAACGATGAATTATAAGTATTTCCATAGATAAAGATACTTTAAATATTCAAGGTATCATTAAGTGCTTAATCAATTCTTCCAGAATGTGTTACAGATTTTTATAAATTACTAATTAAATATATATATAAACGCCAGAGACTATAACAATTAGCAATTGTATGTGATCAACATAACTAATACACTCATCGGATTTTAGATGTATCCAAGACATTTCTCGGTTTAAAATTTGATTTTATTTATATTCCGTCCACACAACGAGAGATCATGGTTGATCAAACGTAAATAACGATAGGGCACAGAGCCGCAACAAGGTGTTCGCGTTAAATTATTTTCATTTTTAATAGTGTTGGAAAATAAATATCACCTTGTTGCGGCTCTGTGCCCTATCGTTATTATTTACGTTTGATCAACCATGATCTCTCGTTGGACGGAGTATAGACCATCACTTAATCTACGCCTTTTTCTTGTTACTATGTTTTATTTTCTGCAATATAAAACATAAAATTTTCTCTATCTTTATTTAATCCTTTTCTTAGACAATAATTTCAAACGAATTAGTTTTATTTGAATATGAGTCATTAAATCATCAGAAGCAGATTTTTAATTACAGACTTTAATATTCCTCGAAATTATTACGGTCTCCTCAGCAAAATTAATCTCCCATAGAGTAGCAGTAATATATGAAACGCGCTCTCTCAGTTTATTTTCTGAATAATCAAATGATAAACCCATCATACCGATAATAATGAACGGCACTCTCAATGATGGACATCCCACACACGCATCCTTTCTGATTACGTCGCTACAACGAGCCGCGTATCGTCTGTAATTAATAAATTACCCTTGAATGAATCGAAGGGAGAAGTACAGGAGCGCAGCGTTTGCTAAAAGAAATTAAAAATTACTGGATAATACGTTGCTGCAAGATATCCACACGTTGGCGAGATAGATCGCAAGTGTCATGCATTAGGTCGAGAGTAAACGAATCTAAAAATCGATTAGCCCACGCATGGTATCCTCTATCTCGTGAAACGCTTATCAATTTAGACAAGTGGGAAGTGCAGGCCGACCGCATCCGGCGCAAACATTCGCTTCCATTAAAACACCACTATCTCTCCTCGGGGTAAATAAACCGTAGATATTTTCACTACATCTGTGGTACATTCACCTAAAAATAATGCAGATAATTAATAAATATAGAACCGCGTCTATCAATTCTTCTGATAATATGCATTGAAATAGTTCTTAATAAACACACAGTAACAAATATAGTAAAAAAAGAGCCTTATTTTTAATTCTTTTTTGTTATTTCTGAACCACTGAATACTTTTTTATTGCGGTTTCTTCGACCAATATAATTTTTTTTTCTCTTGAAAATATCCAAGGCATTCATTATTTATTGCATCTTTCTCCATATTCAATATTATATCTTTATGTATTAAGTCTGAAGTTAAAATTCTGTTGAAGTCAGCTTGTGAAATTGATTGCGAAACAAAGCTTTTTTGTTTCCTTTACTGCTTATCTCATTAAGAATTCCTTATTTTTAAACATTAATTACTTGAAAGTCATATGTAAGTTCTGTTATTGAAGAAAAATTAATTCCAGTTAAATTAAAACGTTTGTTAAAAAAACATCAGAGGTATTCTGCAAATGCGATTTCTCGTTCAATTTAAATAATTCAATAATTCAATAATTGCTTATTCAACGCGGTCTAATTAACACCAAGCTTTTTCTTGTTCAGGAGTTATATTGTCGAAGGGGTGCGAGTTGGATCAGATGCGATACGGATGTCGCATCTACAATGCACAATGCAGTTGCGGCTACGGCTGCAAATCCGAATATAGATATGACAACAATGATGATTGCAAGTTAGCGCTGAAAGGTAATGACAAACTATACTTGCTCTTACTTGATCTGTTAAATCGGTAGAATAACAGACATTGACGATGTACTTTACACGCTTCTTGAGAGTTTTAAACTCGTCTCGTTACAGGAAGACGTAGCGACATATGCTCTCGATCGAAACCATGCCTGAACGAAGGCTCGTGTTCCCAAATATCGTCGGAGCCCGGATTTAAGTGTCGTTGCGAAGGAACTGGATTTTATGGCACTTACTGCGAGACACGTTAGTACCTTTCAATGGCAGCAGATAATTCGACTTAACTTTCGCAGTCTCAATAATGTTGTTTTCTTATACATTAAATCTTTGCATATTAAATCACCTGAATGATTGAATAACATTAGAAAGCAAAGAACATTTTAGTAGAAAAAAAGATATATTAATTAAATATTAAAAAGTCCTCGCATGTTTTGAGTTTTTCTCTCAACATGGAGAATATATTACGATGACGCAGACGAAAGAGGAAAAATTAACACGAATAATTTATATGTTACAGCTTGTCCACGACCAGACAATACACTTTTCCGAGGACAATTCCCTTACGAGTGCGTCGTGATCTAATTCCAATCTGTCCTCTTATTTTGATCTGAAATTCAAATTTGTCTTAATATGATACGTACATACAGGGAAAGAAACGCATTTCATAAAGCATATTTACACACATCTTTGTACATACATAATAAATATTAAAACACACAGATGATACGCCGTTCCATTTCTCATTTTGCATTCTCCATTCAGCCTTTTTGTAACCGCGACCTCGGAAATAGTTCAGCTAAGTATTGAAGTTACACCGCAAAATAATTTCGCGGTTTTGAAAGAGCTTTGACGTTTCATAGAAGGTAGATACATTTCGATGCTTCCACTGTTTATTCATCAATAATTTTACAATATGTATGCACATGATGTGTTGGATCCATGAGTTTCGGGACAAGCGCTTAGTTTGTATCGTGCTTGTGTACTTTACCTTATTTTACGTTATTTCTCTCATATCTCTACAATAATGCCACATGTACCTCGCCTTACCGTTTCAGATGGCAAAACTTATAAAACGTGACTTTTTACTCTTTACATAGGTATTTTTTTTTTGTAATTTCCATTGTTGCATGTCCACAGAATTAGTAATACTAATTTGATTTTACAACACTGCATTAGAGGAACTTAACGACATGTATATATATTTATATATATATATTTATTTATATATATATATTATCTAAGATAAACACTTGGCCAGTCATAACTCTTCCCTTTCTTTTTTACAAATTTATAGACATCTTTTTAACAAAGTGACTCAATATCGTAATTGATTACAACAAAACACACTGCTCATAATAAAATTATTCAGCAAATTCCGGTAAAGAATCTATAGCAGGATATTTTTCTTCAATTTTTTTTAGTATCAATATCTCGTAGACTCTAGTATTTGCTTGCAATGTTTTTTTTCCTTTTTTTTGCCCATTGTACATTTATATCACATATGATATACATAAAAAGTAAAACAAATTTTGAAATAAATCATATAAATAAAGTTTGTATATCAATATGTATAATATATACTTTTTATAAAGACATATCTCAGATACAAGCAGGCAGCTAACAGTTCAACCTGTAAATATTCTGGGACGTCTTTTGGTACTTTATTTTCAAGTAGTGAATTGATGTATTTACCAAACTTCCATGAAAATAGAAACATACTAATAAAAAAATTTCGACAAATCTTATCTACCAATACTATCCCATTACGTTTAGAAAAGTAACAATCGAATAGATAGCCTAGCAATAAATTCATGATGTGGGAAATTAATTAAAGAGATAAACCAATTACATATTAGAGTAAATTCTAACATTATCTGAATGTAAGAACCGCCTTTTTATTCTTTTTCCTCCCGTTTCCTCCCTTTATGAGGTGATAAAATGAGTCGTTGTTTATTTATTTATTTTTTTTACTTTTATATTATTTCGGCCCTTGGTCACCATCCATTTTCAGATTATTATCATTATAATTATTGTTGTCACATTAGTCTGAATTTGGCAAACGTTTACGACCATGCTTACAATAGTAATCTCGGTATCGAAGTGTATGGACTAAAAACAAATTGTAGATTACAATTTGGATAATTAATAGCCCAGTCTCATTAGCTGCCCAGGCGCATTATTCTTCTATGGCACCAGGAATACGCTGACATCTTTCCTGCGTGAACCCGCGCGTGCCATCGGGCCCTTTTGGTTGCCTGACCACAGTTAATTTTGGGCCCGAATCTTCCAACGATATAGTACGTAATCGGCTTATTAATCGCTCGGGTCGTTGCTGGACAGCATCGCTGTTAAGCAATAAAAGTTTGCAAATAAAATCGCACTGCCACCATTTATATAAAAACAAAAAAAAATGAATTTACCTTAATCGAGTTACATTGCACGCTGACGATTTGCCAGTGCGTTGATTAGTGACCAAAACGAACTCCACCTGATCTCCTGGCTGCAGCGTAACGTGATCTCGAACCTCACTTACGTGGAAGAATAATTTTCTGCCCTCATCGACTTCGTAAGCGAGAAAGCCGAAAGGACCCTTCATCGCGTCCACAGTTGCTCTTCTTTTTTTCCTGACGGCTACGATATTACAAGCGTGACCTGCTGAATCGACCTGCAGTTGCACAGGATCGCCAGCCTGCAATAGCTCCCGTTTGTTAGAAAGTCCCATGATGCCGAATTCATATTCCGGCGTCTCCTCATCCTCGGTAGTTGGATTAATCTTGATCAAACCAGCGTACTCAGCCTGCTCAGGATTCGCACTTCGCAGCGGTCGTACCACAGTGCCGTCGAGTACCTCGCTGACAGGTGTTGGCCTAGGAATACTTCCGCGAGGCACCAATTTAACATGATCGGCAGCTACGCAACCTCCGGAGCCTCTTCCGTTACTCGAATTACCAATTGTACATTCGATATCAGCCCCTAGTTCCAATGTACTAGCGTCTCCTTCAAAGTTACTGCGAATAAAATGTTATTTTATACATATATGTATGTATGCATGTATCGTTCACCGCAAAAATTAAAGTATAGCTCTCACCTGTAGTGAAAAAATATTTCTCTATCATGATTTACTGTTTCAATAAAGCCAAACCCGTCTTTGAGGGCGGCAATAAAACCTTGACATACTTGTCCATTTGATTTTTTATTAACATTTTGAATTTTTTCACCAGCGGCATTTACTAAAAATATGTCTTCAGCAACAAGTTCTTTATTTCGTTTCACTTGAACAATATTGAACATTACCTATAAAGCCAAGTAAATACATAAGTATTACTTGATAGCATTATAACAAATATACAGAGCATTCCATATTTCTCCAAAAAGTGAAATATGGATCGATTTTTTTTTTATATAACTTTGTATCAATTTACCTTATCACCCAATTTTGGAATATGTTTAGGGTCGCAATCTTTGGAGAAGAAAATGATGCTTTTCTGCTGGCCATAAGAAATAAGGCCAGGTTCCATCGAATTTGTGTCCTGTGATACAGTACCTAATATATCCTTCTCTATAATGGTTTGAAATGTTACGGTACCCATTGGCAAATGTTTCAGTCTAATAGCACTTTGTCGAGTATTAGAGAATGATGATGACGGATCCTTATAAAAAAAAAAAAGAATAAAATTATAATTAAGATACAAAAGAATAAACTGTAATAACAAAAGAACTTTTTTAACGCTGAAGTATATTGCTAACATATACTCACTTGTACGACTGTAAATTCAACTTCATCCCCTACACTAATTTCTCTATCAACATCAAGAACCTCATTAAAATGAAAGAAAAGTCTAGGTTCTCTTTCTACACAACGAATAAAGCCAAATCCATCCTTGAGAGATTGTATTACACCTTGCTCCCGTCTTTCCCCAGACACAGTGAAAGATTCTGGTAACAACATTATCTCTGTAGCTCTTTTGAGCTGATCTCTAGTATCTGTTGCAATACGAAATTGGACCCAGTCCCCATGCCTGTTAAAGAAATCAAATTGCAATACATTACAGTTGTGTATATAGCTATCTATATTACATTTAAAAACCGCGTTATTGCATTTAAATAAATAACATACGTTTATATACACAAGAATAAAATAGAAAAAAATAAGTACATTTATTAATTCGTGTAGATTACCTAAGAGTGAAGTCTCCCTTTTGATCTTTATCACCAAAGGGTACTTCAACTTCAGAATGATCACTGTCTCTGTATCGAATGCGACCAGGTAACGGATCATTTTGATGACGAGCAGCATTGCCTCTCTCCAAAGGTTTCAACACTTGCCCTTTCACCACTTCGTTGCTGACTTCCTCAAATACAATTGAGCCGGGCGGTAACTTTGTAATGTTGCAAGCTACCTCCTTCCCCTGCAACAAAACATTAGATTTCAGATTCTTTGTTACTTAAACTATATGCTACATATATAAATACCTTTTCAAGAAACGTATATACAGTTCTTTGTTAATTTTAATCTTACTTACATTGCGTGTCTGTATTATAAACTCCACATCATCTCCTAACCTAAGTTCTTCTTTCATAGATTTAGCCTCGCTAAAGTGGAAGAATATCTCTTTGACTACATCAGCACGCTCGATAAAACCAAAATTTTCTTTCATTGAGCAAACCACTCCGCGATAACGAACTGGATGTGCTGGATTTTCCAGCCTTACATTACATGCACCCAGATTTCCTCTGCAATATATTTGCGTATGTAAGAAAGAGAAATTACTACTTATACAAGTTTTTTTTCAGTTAACAAGTGCTATATATTATACCGTTGATTAGTAGCGATTTGAAATGACACTTTATCACCAGCACGTAAGGTGACATTTCCCTCAACATCATCTTTGGTATATGGCAGAAAAAAACATTCCCCACGGTTTTCGTAACTGATACGTCCCTGCGAATCGCCACTAGCTTGTAACTCCGTTGTTACATTACCGATGCATCGTTGATCACCTAATGCCTAAAAGAAATTATATCCACACATTTACTTTCTTGTAAATTCTTTTTACATTTCTCCACCACTCCCTTATTATTACTGCTGTTATTGTTTTACTAACCACTGGCGCGATTTTGCTAACAGTGCTCGCAATAGGCTTGCCTGTTCGTCGATCGTAAGTCATTTCAAACTCTACCGGATCTCCAATCTTCAAATGCTCAATATTACCGCTAAATTGGCTAAAATGAAAAAACAATCTTGCCTGTCTTTCGCAGCATTGTATGAATCCATAAGAATGCTGTTGAATAAAAACGACGTATAAATTACTCACTTATACGTTTCATAATTATAGATAATCAAGAGTTCTATGGCTATGATACTCACCAATAACTTCTCAATTATACCAGTTTCCCGGGTTCCTTGATTCGCAGATTGATCCTGGTAGGTAGAATTATTGGTGGCGGGTTCGCTCGTATACCCAGCATTCGTCTCCATACCCGTGAATTCGAACGGGAATCTTGTGGCGCCATTGCGTGGCGACGATTGCGTGCCGGGATAACTTCCATAGTTAGTAGTGGAATTTTTACCACAATCAGGCGGTGAGCCCATATAATGGTCACCGCTGTAGTTGGTACCGTTTCGATAATTGTTAGACGTCGGCTGATGAGATCCCGTTATGGCCTTAGGACTTGGTATAGCCATAGACTTGTAGTCAAGTATTGCTGGGTCAGAGTTCATGATTGGCGGCTGGAACGTTTTCCACTGAGGATTGTTGGACATTGTCTTTTCAATTTGCGCAGTGTTATGTGTAATATTTACGTATAATTTAGCTCTTCTCCTCTCTCTCTCTCTCTCTCTTGAAACAATTACTTTAATTTCTTTTATGTTCACACTTCTGTTCTCTCACCCCACAATATATATACTTATATTTAGAAATTTTTAGTCTTTTTTTTCAATTATTTAAGTGTTTAACATAGATATCACAGAACGGTTCTTGGTACCTTATATCTTTGTTCACTATTATAATGTTACAAGAACTTAATGAAGAGGAAGAGTGGCTCCTTGAAAATGCTGCAGAAATGCAGGCTCCTTCGTGACCAGAAAGTGGAAGTGAGGTCTCTTGAAAATCTTTTTAACGCGTTTATCGTGAATTATTATTTTTATTCAGAGAGTACCACGGTGGCTCGACGCACAAACTTGGCACACTCCTTAAACGCGGATAAAGGTGGTTTCTAAGCAACCAAGCAGAGCAGCACAATTTCAGCCGCAATCACAATCACGGTCACTGTAATTGGCTCACCTATCTCTCGCTCACAAGGCTTGTCGTGTATATATAATATACAAATGAACGATGCAGTTAATGCTGGTTTTACGACTTAATACAAGTACAAAATCTTAGCACACCATACACTTGTCAATACTTTCCATACGTATATGCTTGAATATTATAACAACTGTTTGATAGATACTCAATTTAGCGTGCACTAGAATAACTGTGTTTTTCCCTTTTAAACATCAGTCATCCCTTATAAAAAGGAGTAAATCAAAAACATAGGAGATTTTTAAAGGATAAATGTTGACTTGAAAATCCTCAGATGTCTTCAATGCGTGCTGAGTCTGATTGTGTTCTTCCGATATTTCTATAGTAACGTTTCCTTCTTCAGAGCTTTTAAATGTGAAATTTACAGTGAGCCTTGGTTTCAGAAGTGTCCTAAACTAACAATGACACAAGCTGTAAAAGAAAAAGAAAAAGAGGAGACAATTACAAAAGTTGAACAATCACTTTGCAAGTACAATAAGATATATTTAGAGATATACTGTTTATCATTTTGAGAATTGCGAGCTCTGTATCCAAACATTAAAATACACAAACGTTAATTTCTACAATATTTTGTGACACAAATTAAACTAAATATATGGATAAAATAAATAATTCATAAAAATCTCGAAATTTTTATGTATAAAACAGATAAATCTTGCAAATAATATCGTTCGAAGCAAGACAAAGACGACAAAGAGTACAAAGAAGCTAATCACGATGTATCGCACGTGCTCTAAATAAAAGTATCAAACGGCAGAAAATACTAAGGATTTTTATACTCTGCCGTAACAACAGCTCCAAATGCGTTCAAATAAAAAAAATCAATTAAAAATCGTGGAAAATCCGCACGAAAATGCAAACGTGAATTTCAGTAGGCATTTCAAACGCGCACGTGATCCGCGAGCCTAAACACGTAAGTACTTAGGTTATTTCATCCCTGCAGGGACGTGAGAAAAAAAAAAGGAATATTCCGGAATCCGAGAAGAAACGACCCGAGGTGAAATAACACAACGCCGTTTATTTATAGCGCGCCGCGGCGAGACAAACACAGACGCTTCTGCCCGATTATCGGGACAGTTTGACATTGACACCGCGAAAGGGGGATACCGAAACCTACTGTTCGTCAGCGCGTGAGAATTGCGTCTGACGCGAAGGCGTCGCACGGCGCCGCAGCATGTACCACAGTACCATAGGGGGACGTGAGTCATGACCCTCGGACACTCCGCGCTACAAATCTCCGCCGCGAGCCTCATCCCGCTCGCGCTATCTCAACCGACAGCGGACGCGATTACGCGTGAAACGTTCGCGGAAATTCGAAAGGGGGTGGCGCGGATCGAGAGCGGCGACGAGAAACGGGCGAGATCCTTCGACAGATCGTGGACGTGGCGTCGATCATCGGCCCCCGCCCGGCCCCCCTCGAGCGTGTCCTGCTCGCGGCCGCGGTTTCGCGGATTCCTCCTTTCCGTTCCGGAGCGGCCCGCGGTCGAGGCGGTTATCATGCGTGCGCCTCGCACGCGTTTTTACGAGAGGTTGATATTTTTATGAGGTCGCGGGGCGCCTTATCGCGCGCCGCGGCGATCCGTCGCGAGTCGCGAGGCCGCGGCGTGCCCCCGTCCGACCGTCCCGGGCCCCAAATCGACCGGCGATCGTCGGCGCGGATCGCGCCGATCAGTTTGACACGCGTTTCCACACAGAGCTCGCAATTATCGGGCGACGGGAGGCCTTTACGAGACTCACCACGACACAGCACAGCACTGACGACATGCCGCCATGTTGAATGTCAACATTCGGCGTTCGCATACATCCCAGCGGGAGCGACCACGAGTTTCCTGTGTGCGCGCTCGCGCACTCCGGATCTGCCGCGGTGGAAACGGGCCTTTTTGCCGGGAGGTCCCCCTCGATTTTTCTCGAACAGATATACAATTTGCGTGCTTTTCGACCGACGCTTTTTTGCACGTTTTCTCGGACGATAAGGAAATCGCGTGGCAAAGGCTGTTTTGCAATCTTTTATTTTAATTATTTTCATTGATGTCGTTCCTAGTTGCCCCTAGAGAATGAATTTTCTTATTGCTTCACCTAAGGACGATCTCGATCAAACTCCAATTAATTTCCGGTGTTCTAAATTTAATATTTTTTATATATTAATAAAAAATTGAGAACTGTATTCATCGCGACGAAATATTAGATCCCTGGTGAAAAAATTTCTCACATTTTCTTAAAAATTTTGTGAGAATTGGGACTTGTAAAAAATTTATTAAAATATAAGTATATAATTTCTCAGATACTTCAGAAATTATTAGACGAGAATTTTCGGAATATTTCCAGCATCCATATGTATGAAAATTTCTGATAAATTGTATAAATTTTTTCATATTTACTCAGATTTCTGCAAAGATATGTTGGGGGGAAAATCTGAAATATTTTATTCTCATTGTGTCTGAGTTTTTCTGAAAAAACGTTGTAATTCGTATAGAATAGAAAAATCTGAAAAATTATGAGCATTCTGATGAAGTTCGAGCAGTTTTATAATTTTTAAGAAATTCTGATTAATAATTGACATTTTTTCACCGGTGATATTACTCGACAATTGCCGATTACATTAATGGGAATTTTGTCACTTTAATCCTAACGCTTACTTCTACCAATGCAGATTAACTTTAGATTAACTAATAATTAGCAAAAGATAAAAAGTAAGTTAAACCGATGTTAAAGTCAATCTACATTGGTAGAAATAATGGAGATAAATTGATCCAAAAAGTATTTCAATCTGTTCGTCAAGTCTATATATTTTATAAGAGATATTGCTGTATTTTTTTATATTAAATCAATCATCTTTCACAAATATACTTTGTATTTTAAATATATTATATGTATATATAAACTGTCACACATATACACGCACACATTTAGATCAGAATTGGTCAGTAATGGCAGATTTCTTGCTCAAACGGTTTTATTCCGAGAACGATTAGTATAACAAAGTTGAGAGAAAGAGAGAATCAACGAGACATCAACAAGAGCTCCGCTCAGCTTCAACGACCCAGAAGTGAAGGAACCAGAAGAAGAACATCGATCCCCTCTGACATGTGTCTCTCTTATCTTATTAGTGTACAAAGTGACATACCTTGTCGAGCTCAATCACTCGGTCGTATAATTTATAATACAACGGTCAGTTTAGTAATAGACATTTTTTGTGCAGAGTTCATGCTTATTGTTAAGTGTTCAGCTTCGCGGGGGTCTCACTGTTGGACGCCCTTGTGTAGATGCCGAAGTGATTCAGCCGACGCCAGCGTAGATCTTCGGGATCGGGGGTTGGTGGGGCGGTGACACACTCGAGACTCAGCTGCAGCGCTCGTCTCAGCTCGTCATCCTCGTCGGTGTCGTTCGCCATCTCTTTTAAATGCGTCGTCTTGTCGTCGGTGTGAAGATCCAGTCTCAATTTTAGCGTCTTGTCCACATCGTCCTCGTCATTCTGCAAACTCATTTGCAGGGCCCTAGCTAATTGCACATTTTCGTCCTCCTCCTCGTCGCTCTTCTCTTCCCTGCCCTCAATTCTTATGGGGATTATCCTTTCGCGAGGTTCGTCCGTGGATAGTCCAGGTTTGTGCGAGAACGAGGACACGTCGCTGATTGCACTCGAGGATTGCGGGACCTTCACTTCACCCATCGCAAGAGCGGTTTTCAAGATTTCGTCTTCTAGCTTGGTGCCTAAGCGATTGCCTTTCGACGTGGTTTTCGACTCCGAGTTTGAATTGTTTTTCGTCGCAACTATGGGATTTTTCAGAAGTACATCCTCGGCGGGACATTGCGGAAAGGTGCCGATAACAATAAAAATAGAATAACCTGTAAGAAGGATTGGCGATTGAGACATATCTTACTACTTTTCGTTATTATCTCGTTACGCTACTGCTTACCTTCTTGTAATAATTGAGCTAGGTACATTGTGAGGTATGTGTCTGATATAAGCTGGGGTCCGCTAAGCATTGAATTTAAATTAAACCACTGACTTCCGAGTTTTCTTATTGTAAACCAATGTCCCTTATAATTACAAATATACGCTCTCATCCGCCTGAAAATTACATCGCCACTTCACGCATTATCTTATAAGATTATTGTAAATAAAATTACTTGTTTTTATATCTTTGAAAGAGAGTACACTTGATATATAAATGTATATAAATAAATATGTTAGTATATAAATATTACTTGATTCATATGTGTTAAATTGTGTGGATCTGTTAATTGTTCTAAAAGCAATTGAAAAATCATTGGAAAGAGAGTGCTCTTCTGCGAGTGCGATAGAACAGAATGTCTCAAGGCACAGCGCAAAAGTGGACCCGAACAAATTATCAATAACCTACGAAGGATCGTTCTGTGCCAGTAAAGCTGTCGGTTCCGTGCTGTTATATGGAATCAGTTCTAAACCCCAAACTTTCAAAGCACTGCTAATAACTTGAACTGAAAAGTATCCGCTGTCGTCCATGTTTCCCGATGGTTGCTAAACATAAGAAGCAATTTGAGGTTGTTACAAACAGTACTGTGCTCGGCTCTCGGCGGGGAATAATAGACAAGGGTCAAGCGAAAAGGGAACTTTTGAAAGGGTTGACGGTCTTTTCTGTAATTTAAACCTCGCGTGATGCTCCTACATCGTCGAGTATCGCCAACTGATACAGCGAGGGGCTCCAACGTTGTGTTTACCTCGAGGAACAGCTTGTAATCCTCGCTGTCAACGCCCGACTCGGCCATCCGGATCCTCTCCTCCTCGTCCATCTGGTGGCCGAAGTTTGCCAGATCGACGGCGTTGAAGTACGGGCCTTGTAGAAGCGCGTTCAGGCAGTGCTGGGCGCACAGGTATCCCTCTTGCTGCGAGGAAAGAAAAAAAAAAAGGAAACATTGAGCGAGGAGAAACGTGAGAGAGCGCGACACCCGCGCACGGTGACGACGTCGAATTGATCGTCGCGTTTACGTTATTCACCTTCTCGTGAAATATACTCTCCATTGCACACAAGTCCGCCCGGCGATAACACCGCGGATAATAACGCTGAACCCCGCGCGCACGTCAGACGCGTAATAACAACCGTAAAACGTATCGTCCCTCCGATGATCTCGGCCGCGCGAGAGAAAACGTCATCCGCAAAAATATTTTCAGGCTACAGTCACGAACGTGCGATTACCATCGTGTCGCACCGCAACGCGACGGCACGTCGTCCGATTCCCACCCTCACCACCCCCCCATCCCCCAATCCTGCCATCCAAAAGCGTTCGAGATCTTGCGAGAACTCGCCTTTACTTTCGGAGCGCGGCCAACGTCAGGGCCAGTGTTGCCCACCCTGGTGAAATTTCACCTTTGGTGATTTCTTTTCTATTCTAAAAACTGGTGAAAACTTTCCGTAAAAAGCAAAAATCTGGTGATTTTATCGCGAATTCAAACCGTAGCTGCGTTCCGCGATATTCACTGTCAGTACTGAAAATCTATAGTTTACGTAACGTACATACACTATAGATTTTTAGTATTTGCAGTGAATATCGGAACGCAGCCCGCAATTATCATGCGCTCCGCAAGTGACTACGTCGATTGGTCGCCGATCACGTGTCTAGTGCGGCCATCTGCGCGTAGCAGTATCGCTCTGAATATGCGAGTCCCGATTGGTTGATGGTGTCGTCGGGAGGGCATGTCTTTCGCTGCGATTTCCGTGGCGGCAATCGGCATGTGGTGGTTGTTGTTCGCCCGAAGTTCATTTGTATTTTGTAGTGACTTGTATATATGTACATACTCTGTTCTCTGTTTATACTGGCCCGTATTGAAGGTCATCAAATCAAAGAAGAAGCAGTCAATAATAAGCAGCTGATTTGTATAGGTGAACATTTGAATATTTTTCTAACTTTCTAACTTTAACGGTGCGAACACAAAAAACTCACAACGACATAACGTTCAGCGAAATATCATGGGAGCTTCGTCGTGAAATCCGCAACGATCATCTACGAAAAGCCAATTGTCACTCGTAATCAAGCGGATTATTGTCGATTTTCCATCAGCGGAGTTGATAAAATGAATATAGTGTGCGTAATATGTAGTGATTTGCTGGCACCATCCGACGATGTTTTCCACACACCCTGTGGACATATTTTTCACTTCGCGTGCTTAATACAGTGGCTAAAAAGGTAAATATTTGATACTATATCAAACATTTCTGCATTCTCTTGTAGTTCTCTTTTTTTTTGCCTATTATTCAAAGAAGCTTTTTTATAATTTTTGAAAATGTTTTATATTGCTTGCACATGAATGTGTTTAGCTTGATTTGTGACATTGTTGCAGATCAAAGACCTGCCCACAATGTCGGGACAGGACAACGGAGCAGACGATACGCAGGATATATTTCAATTTTTCAAACAGCGACAGTATCGCAGAAGATGCTGCATCACTGCAGAACAGAATTGACACGCTGATTCTTATACTAAAGTTGAAAGATGAAATTCGCAAACTCACAGAGGAAAATGGAAAATTGGAAACACAATATTACAGGAAAGAGAATGAACATCTGAAGAAAAATATTCAACATTTGGAAAAGTATGTTTTTTTCATAGTATTTTGTTATATAAGTTTTAAATATATACGAGTAATTTTCAAGTTTGTATTTAATCTTGCAATTAAATGTTATCTTATAGCGTACAAGCATCCATTGTCATCAAACGTGACATGTGAATGTATCATAGATTTAATTATTAAATTTTCCAGGGAATTGGAACACATGTCTAATAAGAGCAGAGAGGTTAGAGAGAAATATGAAAAATTACAGCAAGAATATACGCGTGTCTCTACAGAAAACAAGGTTATAAATCCAGTAAGTAAACTATAACTTATTGCGTTTAACTAAAATGTTTTATTTTGAATCATTTTGAATATCAGTATTATAAATTATTATTTCTTGTGCAGGATAGTACCGAGAATACTCCACAGAGCATAAAATCGCAAGGTTTCTTTTCGATGAGAGATAACGATATAAAAAGACAGAAATCTAATAACAGTTTGAAAGAAACTTCGATACTTGCGAAAAAATCGAAATTTTATCAACCGGATCAAGTGAGTCACTTTACACTTGTATTTAATATATTGTTATCTATATGTGTCACATAATGTTCTCATATTTATTTCAGAAAACTGCCAGTGGCAGTGGTATGAGTTTTGATGGCTTCAGAGGACATGCTAGGTACGATAAATTTCCTAATCCGATTCCCAGTTCACATGTAAAAAAAACCAGAAAGGACTTAAGAATGAAAAAACCGAAACTTGATACGGGTGAATCAGAAACTCAGTGATATACTGCATCATGTACGATGTATAATGATATAATGATATAGCATGGTGCCTTTTTTTTATTGTGGGTGAAATATCTTCCACTACAGGGATACTCCAGGGACGTTTCCGCCCTTGAGCCTGTCCTGTAGCCCCCCTAGTCGGGGGGAAGACCCCTCCGCCTCTGAGGAGAGGCAGAGGGAGTGCCGGATTCCATGTGCGTGTATCGCGGAAGATACCACGCACATGGCCTACCGGCTAAAAACACCCACGAGTCCCTCGCGACGCTTGAGAGGGGAACCCGGGAATTGTTATTAGCATACATCCAGAGAACCCCCTACAGCATGGTGTCTAAATTAAACAAAATAAAAATTATAATAAATTAAATATAAAATCCAAGGTATGAAAAGACGACTTTCAACCTGGAACTAGAATTGCGTTATTTATTATTACGTTTAAGGAAAAGAGATTAGATAATTGTAAATTTTAAATTCTTGATTGTAAAATATAAACGGCCATATTTTTGTATCAAATTTAATTTTGTAATAAATATTCTCTTTGTACTATGTATTATTCTACTGATTATTAAAATAATTATTTTTAATCCTACCTAATCCAACCTAATGCGTGTACATACATTATTATTTCCTAGATATATAAATATATATAATCGATTGTTACTTTATCTTTTGTAATTTAATAAAAAAAATATATAAAATAATTTTTTACTCGAGTGTGTATATATGTATGTATATATCATAAATCAATTGTAATTATAATTTCTTATATAACAAAATAAGTTAGCAATAAGCGCGATTTATATCGCTTACAAGTGTTAACTGTTGAACGCTAAATCGAGTTGTATTGGAAGTTTATTATGCTGTAATGTATTTATGCAATATATTTATGCAATAATACCTATACATATATATATTTACAAGACGTGACGAGTGAAATAGTAAAATATAATTCAATTATAAAATTGTATCGTAACATATAATATGATTCCTAAAACAAAATTGTAAAGAAATTTTTGCTTTAATTTCTTTTATAATTGAAAATTTTCCTTACATAAAGGAAAGTACTAAAACGAATCGGTGTCGGAGAGTTAATGCGCGACAAGTTTTGCTAAATTATAATTAATTTTAAATTGGAACGTAGTGTGTGCGATGTCTGATGGCATTTTGAAAAACACATGTATAAATTCTTGCGGTGTAATGTTGCCTGTGCCAGAGAGGTCCATTTTTTGCAATATCTAAAACAATATAAGACCATTGAACATAATCGTATATTTATTATACAGTGTCGATTGCGATTTCTACAAAATGTAAGAATTAAAAGGAATTAATAGAAACTCTCCCAATTTATGTACATATATACTATATAATAAATTAAATCTATTGAGAAATGTGTGCGCGTGTATGTGTATACTATCTTGTTGAAAAGAGGTGTATTATTAAAAAACAAAAGTTTTGTAATTCAACAGTAGAATATAAAAACAACTGTTCCTAAGCAGCTTTGCAGCTCTAAGCAAGCCTGAAAAAGCTGCTTAGAAAAGGTTATCCCAAATTTTAGCCAAATTAAT